>NC_090327.1:82428963-82561463 GCF_035084215.1 Heptranchias perlo | reverse complement strand
TAACCAACAAAGAAATTGTATACAAATGTGTTAGGCGTTTGTACACTAATTTTCACATGGCAAAATTTCAAATCCAATATAACGTTGGAAATTCCAAATAGTTAAGTGGTGCACTTAGGTGAAGCTGTAAATCATATTCGAAACAGACTTTTATCTAAATCTATGACCAAAGGCAATGGGGGTAATTTTGACTTTGGGCAATAGTGTAAAACAGGCGATATCAATTTAGCCAGCCGTTATACATCTCTCCCGATTTTCATTTCCATTTGGCGATGTATAACAGGCGGCTGAATCGATATCACCCATTTTACACTATTACCCAAAGTCAAAATTACCCCCAACATGTCTTTTTTTTTAAACTGTTTTGCAGAAAGTGTCTGTTAGAATAAGTATGTACAACATTCTGACATATGTGGAGAGAACAGACACAAATACACATTGGTGTGAATTTCAATAAACTGCAACTAATCATCTTAGATTTTCATTATATTAGTGCATTTTTCTGAATCCAACTGGCATAAAGCAAAGAATTAATGATAGCAAGATTCAAAGAATAAAAGCGAGTTGTATGTGATTGAACATTACAGAAATAGCTATGCCCAGAAGAGTGAGCAACCATCTTGCTGAAAGGACCACTCCACAGATGAAAGTCTGGCAATGCAGAGGAAAAGGAAGACACTGGAGCAATAAATGAGAAATCAAACATCTTTTATTTCCACAAATAGAAAAATATAACAGGTAAACAAAATATCAACTTATACTGTAGTAAAATTTGGCATTTGGTTATTGAGTTTTGGAAGGGCCCTCCACAGGGTGGAACTCTGGGTAAGGAGGGACGCACATCAGCCACAGGAAGCTGGATCCTGACCCCATATCCTCCACAGAAATGTCTACAGAGAATGCAAGACAGTTGTAAGTAGCAATATCTTAGAATAAAATGGAGGACACTTGCTTGTTTTCTACATGTTGGATGACCAGATTTACTAGACAGTGAATTGTCTCTGCTGTCTAGGCAGAGTCTTGTAATATTATGCATTGCTACTGTGTCACTGCTCGTTTGGGTTTTATCATACTTCACATTGACATTGTCAATGACATAATGTAGCAGGTACATGCCCTTCTCCAAAAGACTCTAGAATATAGAAAGGGTATAGAAAGATTGACACCTGTCTCTTGTGGCTGACATATCCCCTTGTCTCTTTTTGCAGGCACTCCAGCTGATATGGTGTAACCTGGAGAAGACCCTGTGGAGGATATGGTTACAGGTGAAAGGTTGTAATGCTGTTCAGCAAGATAATATGGAATCTGTTACTTGGGTGGCATGTACTCATTGGCTCCTTCTTGCCCAGTGATTTGGCATCCTCTTGTGCCTCAGCACTGTCTTTCTGTGAGATAGTAGTAGCCTTGAGGATGGACGTAGCGGAGCTGGAAAAGATGACTTATCTGTAGACATGAAGGGCATTGTTCCATTAATGAAATTGCATTATATCTATATTTGAAATGCAGAAGAGTTGTTGCAAATGCCAGAGACATATAAAATAATTTAAGGAGTTCGCGTGTTTCTAAGGAATATAAACACAGGGGGCTATAAATTGGGCCGTGTAGTGCCCGTTTTTTAGGCGCCACGCGGCCTCCTAAGGTCTCAAAGTGGCGTCCGGAATGCACTCGATGTGCGCCGGACGCCATCTTGGTAAAGCCATTTGTGCACACGCAGATAACGAACGCCGGTACCATGTAAAGTAAGGAGACTAAGCGTTGCAACACTGATTTAAAGGGACAGATACCATTTTGGCACTCAACGCTCCAGCCAACGTACTGCCTTAACCACGAGCAGCTGAACATGTTGTGGACGGCCTGGAGCACCCCCCACCAGCGCTATTTAAATCCTTGCAGGATTTACAGGTTAATTGCTGGATTATTGCTTCTGGCTGCTGATGCATTTGTACCTGTTTTTGGAGGTCTCCTATACTTGAATATTAGGACTAAGGGACATAGCCTAAAATTTAGAACCAGGACTTGTGGGAGTGAAGTTAGGAAACACTTCTACATGCAAAGGGTGGTAGAAGTTTGGAACGCTCTTCTGCAAATGGCAATTGATGCTAGCTCAACTGTTAATTTTAAATCTGAGATTGATAGATTTTTGTTAACCAAGGGTATTAAGGGATATGGGGCTAAGGCCACAGATCAACTGTGATCTCATTGAATGGCGAAATAGGCTCGAGGGGCTAAATGCCACTGCCACTTGCTGCCTCCTGTTATGCGCCACCTTCTCCTGCAAGAAAGCGGGACGTGTGTCAGTGAGTGTCCTGCAGGATGTTTGGGTGATTTGCCTGTCATGGTTGAATAGCTGCCAGTGTGTGTGATCTTTGAGTTGTGGGTGTGCGGCTTGCAACAGTGATAATGTGTGAGGGCGAGAGGAAGCATCTGATTGGAAGAGTTGAGCACTGATTGAAAGAGTTTGTTGGTAGGTGGGAGATGGGGTGTGTAGTGCTTGGAGCAGCGGATGCGGCTAGTGGTGCAGTTGGTAGGAGATGGCAATTGACAGTTGACCTCACTCACCTTGACCACTCGTGTCAAAACATTGAACTTCTTCCTGCACTGCATCCATGTTCGTGGTGCTATGTGCCTGGCATTGACTTCGTCCCCTACTGCCTCTTAATATATGTCTGGAGGACCTCTTGCCCCTCTGCGGATATAGGATGCCCCTCCTTCTGTCCACCTCTTGCACCAAGGCCTCTAGTGCATAATCAGAGAACCTGGGTGCACGTTCTCTCACAGGCCCGGTACAAACTCAGATCGGCAGATTGGTGAGGTCTGGCGTGCAGATTGGAGAATGTGGGAATTAGTAGTGCGCAACCTTTATTCAATGTTTTAACATAACTCATCGGTTCGTAAACATTGGGACGGACCTGCATCTGTGTTTTACATGTGCGATGTCTGATTCCCGTTCAGACTCCGTGCAGACCTGTATCTTATATTTTGCACACAAGAGGCTGCCTTTAAGAGGTGCAGGCTGCCTTCAAGTGGCGCGAGGCACTCATGCGATATTTGGCCCCTCTGCTGGTGCGAAGTCACTGAACAACGCAGCCGGGCTTGGCTGCTCGCGCTGGAATCAAGTAAATGACCAGGCAGCACGAATCTCACGTGCTGCCTACATCGGAATGACCGGAGGCAGGTTAATCGCGCACCATGACCCCCGTGCCCAGATTCGGTGGCTATCGAATTTAACCCCCAGGATTTTCTTCATGTGAATTATGACTTTACTCATTGCTATTAGTAAGCTGATTGATAACTATTATGAGCAGTATTTGTACTGTATGAGAAAATTGTTGTAAAAAATATTCACACTTACCGGTTGTTGAGACTCTAAAGAAGTACTTTCTTCCTTGGAACTGCCTCGTGTTCAGGCCATGTGAGATGTTTCCCAGCCTCTCAAGCGTAGCAAGTTTTGGATCTTGTTTGTTGTCTTCCATTTTTTCTATACCATCCACTTGAGGTGGTTAATTCATTCTCTACATTTATGTGATGACTGTGGCATTTTAGAAATTTTGTTCACCATCTTTGCCATCATATTACATGTACATGTTTACTTGTATTTCAGAAATTGTTTAACTAGACTAACAGTTTCATTTTGAGTTTAGCCTTCAACAACATTTAGGCCCTAAATTTCCTCACATTTTCTGCCACAGAAGTCTGAGGAATTTTTTGTGCCCTTTATAGCCAGCAGTGTATCATGTCATATTCAGTGGCATGTATTAGAATATGGAATCTATGCAAAGTGCTTCATTCTTGCTTGGTGAGGAAGTAGATTTGAATAATTCCAATTAACTTCAGATTGGGTGTCTTAACCAATTTAACCTTGTGGTAAGTTAAAGATATTTTTTAGACTTTGCTAATGTTCTCCCTTCTTCCTGTCCTGACAGGGTTAGGTCCTGCTCAGGTAAAATTCCATGGGCACTTTTGGTACCTCACTAATGTGGTTATTCTTCCAGTGTGAGCCTATGGTGAATGATATGGATAGGTCATTTGACCCTGGCATTTAGCCCAAGGAGTCATTCTTCATTTGTGAGCCTTGAATGTGCTTTTCGATAGGAACATAGGAACAGGAGTACGCCATTTAGTCCCTCCAGCCTGTTGTGCCATTCAATGAGATCATGGCTGATCTGTGACCTAACTCCATGTACCTGCCTTAGCCCAATATCCCTTAATACCTTTGGTTAATAAAAATCTATTAATCTCAGATTTAAAATTAACAATTGAGCTAGCATCAACTGCCATTTGTGGAAGAGAGTTCCAAACTTCTACCACCCTTTGCGTGTAGAAGTCTTTCCCAACTTCACTCATGAAAGTCCTGGCTCTAATTTTTAGGCTTTGTCCCCTAGTCCTAGACTCTCCAACCAGCGGGAATAGTTTCTCTCTATCTACCCTATGAGTTCCCCTTAATAGCTTGAAAACTTCGATCAAATCACCCCTTAATCTTCTAAATTCCAGGGAATACAACCCTAGTTTGTGTAATCTCCCTTCGTAATTTAATCCTTGGAGTCCAGGTATCATTCTAGTAAATCTACGCTGCATTCCCTCCAAGGCCAATATATCCTTCCTAAGGTGCGGTGCCCAGAAATGAACACAGTACTCCAGGTGTGGTCTAACCAGGGCCTTGTATAGCTGTAGCATAACTTCTACCCCCTTGTATTCTAGTCCTCTAGATATAAAGGCCAGCATTCCATTAGCCTTTTTGATTATTTTCTGTACCTGTCCATGACATTTTAATGATCTATGTACATGGACCAATATGTCTCCTTGGACCTCCACTGTTTCGAACTTTTCAACATTTAGCAAGTACTCTGATCTATCCTTTAGGTCCAGGGTGGATGACCTCACGCTTACCTAGCACAGTTTTGCCCATTCACTTAATTTATTAATATCTCTCTGTAATTTTATGCTTCCATCTACACTGCTTATAATGCTGCCTATCTTTGTGCCATTGGCAAAATTGGATATGTGGCTCTCTATCCTGTCATATAAGTCGTTAATAAATACAGTGAATAGTTGAGGCCCCAACACAGATCCCGATGGGACACCACTAGTCACATCCTGCCAATTTGAGTACCTGCCCATTATCCCTACTCTCTGTCTCCTGCCACTCAGCCAATTTCCTAACCAGGTTAATAATTTGCCCTTAATTCCATGTGCTTCAATTTTAGCTAACAGTCTCTTATGAGGGACTTTATCGAATGCCTTCTGGAAATCCATATAAACAACATCCATAGACATTCCCCTGTCCACTACTTTAGTCACCTCTTCAAAAAATTCAATCAGGTTTGTCAGGCATGAACTATCCTTTACAAATCCATGCTGGCTCTCACTGATCAGCTGAAAATTTTCACGGTGTTCAGTCACTCTACCCTTAATTATAGGCTCTAATAATTTCCAGATGTTAGGCTAACTGGTCTACAATTCCCTGGCTTCCCTCTCTCACCTTTTTTAAATAATAGAGTGACGTGCAATTTTTCAATCTAAAGGAATGGTTCCTGAATTGAAAGAACTTTGTAAGATTATGGTTAGGGCTTCTGCAATTTTCTCACCTACTTTGTTTAAAACCCTGGGATGGAAACCACCTGGTCCTGGGAATAGACAAGCCTGTTTCCGTACTCAACCCCACATCCACATGTACAGATTTTCCAGCACAAGTCACTCAATATTTATCAAATCGGAAACCTGATTTCTTAAACATGGGAGGCTAAGACAAACAATTATATTATCCCTACTGTCATCCTCAGCTAACTCAGCACTGACTAAGAACTGAATCTGGAATCTTTTGATCAGTTACATTCTGCCTTTATCAACTGAGTCATCAAGGAACTGCTTTACAATGATATGTCAGAATTTGCAGGGTTCCCAGCCAGACACTGAGTGAAAGCACTTATACTGCACTATTGTGTATATACTTCAAAGCCCACAATTCAGGATATCACTCCACCTCCTCACCTTTCTTGAGATTTTCTAACAGATGCTTTACTGACCTCTACATATTTTGTGGATTCTAGATCAAAAATGTCTGCTGGATCTAGAATTTACACAGTCTACATCTGTGAAGACTGATATAATCGTTCACCTGATGAAGGAGGAAGCCTCCGAAAGCTTGTGAATTTAAAATAAAATTGCTGGACTATAACTTGGTGTTGTAAAATTGTTTACAATTGATATAAAGAATGTATTGAACTCAGCTATCAATTTAGAACAGGCATCAGAAAATGTTTCTTTACACAGATGGTAACCGACAGCAGGAATAGTTTGCCAGGGAGGGTGGCTAAGGCTAGGACACTGGAGTCGTTTACGAAACAATTTGATGCTGTGTTGGGAAGATGGTAGGATTGGTATTTTAGAAAGCTGATGGTCTTTCTTCATCTGAAAATATCGTATGGTCTTGATCCTCTAAAATATTTTTAGACTACTTTATCCCTTAATCCTCCCAACTAATCTTTAGCACACCATCTACTACTTATATAGTTAACAATAAAGTTGGATCCCTCATGTTACTATCCATGATCTGAATTTCTATTACCCCCTTAGCTCTTCTCACACTTGTTTCAGTTATTTTTGATCAACTTTTATATGTCTCCAATTTCTCATTACATTCCATCTTTCCTTGTATCTTTCCAAATAATTGTGATGACTCAGCTGGTTAGCCAGGAAGCAGTTAAAACACTCAGACTATGAAGATCCCAGGTTCGTTCCACTATCTGTGCTGAGTTGGTTCATTGCCGCTGGGATGGCATATGTGTGTCACTGGCCTCAGCATCCTGGGATAGGGAGGATAAAGTTCATAAGAATATAAGAACATAAGAAATAGGAGCAGTAGTAGGCCAATCGGCCCCTCGAGCCTGCTCCGCCATTCAATAAGATCATGGCTGATCTGATCCTAACCTCAAATCTAAATTCATGTCCAATTTCCTGCCCGCTCCCCGTAACCCCTAATTCCCTTTACTTCAAGGAAACTGTCGATTTCTGTTTTAAATTTATTCAATGATGTAGCTTCCACAGCCTCCTGGGGCAGCAAATTCCACAGACCCACCACCCTCTGAGTGAAGAAGTTTCTCCTCATCTCAGTTTTGAAAGAGCAGCCCCTTATTCTAAGATTATGCCCCCTAGTTCTAGTTTCACCCATCCTTGGGAACATCCTTACCGCATCCACCTGATCAAGCCCCTTCACAATCTTGTATGTTTCAATAAGATCGCCTCTCATTCTTCTGAACTCCAATGAGTAGAGTCCCAATCTACTCAATCTCTCCTCATATGTCCGCCCCCTCATCCCCGGGATTAACCGATTGAACCTTCTTTGCACTGCCTTGAGAGCAAGTATGTCTTTTCTTAAGTATGGAGACCAAAACTGTATGCAGTATTCCAGGTGCGGTCTCACCAATACCTTATATAACTGCAGCAATACCTCCCTGTTTTTATATTCTATCCCCTTAGCAATAAACGCCAACATTCCGTTGGCCTTCTTGATCACCTGCTGCACCTGCATACTAACTTTTTGATTTTCTTGCACTAGGACCCCCAGATCCCTTTGTACTGCAGTACTTTCCAGTTTCTCGCCATTAAGATAATAACTTGCTCTCTGATTTTTCCTGCCAAAGTGCATAACCTCACATTTTCCAATATTGTATTGCATCTGCCAAATCTCCGCCCACTCACCCAGCCTGTCTATATCCCCTTGGATATAGCCCTCACCAGGGCTTCCCCTCCCAATTGTTACTGACTGCCTCTACTGGAAATGTGTGTGTGTGTGTATATACATTATATATATATAAATATATATTAATATAGACACTGGGTGAGGGAAGGATTGGACATGGCTTTAATACCTTCAATGGTTGAGTAGACTGCCAAAACTCACTGTCACACATGAAGAATGACCACTTGGACAAGGTACCTAGGGGAGTCAGTGCTCACAGAACCATACTCCACTCCCTTCAGGGTATCAGGTAGTGAAGAAAGGGTCAAAAATTGGTGAAAAGGAAGAAAATAATTCTTCTATTGTTTTGGTTTCTAGACCTGTTCTCCACTTAATCTTCCCTATGCAGCTGAAAGCTCCAAAGTTTGTTGTTCTAGAGTTTTACACCTCCACACTTTTATTTTTGTACTTAGCCATTATTACAATATCAAATCTAACAATACAAGTATTAATGAACCCCAGGTCTTCACCTATATCCAGGTTGTTAACCAGTTCACCTGGACTGCTAAATCTAATACAGCATAGACCCAATGCTTCACATGTTGTGTTAAATAGCAACACCTGATTGCCTCTATGAAATAGCCAGCAATTTTACTGTCTTCCTTGGTAATTCCTGGTCTGTCCATTTTGTCTCTGAAAAAAATTCCCATCGCTATGCATTATGATTTCCAGTAGCTTTTCTTACTTGCCAGAATAGCTTTCTATCTCTTCATCTTGAGCTAATCGTTGATTACTTTTTGCCTTCACCATTACTAATTTCTACCCATAAGACTTCTACTGTCTTACCTTCTGTTGCTATATTCACTCTATTGACAGCTGCTATATGATCTCTTACCAAAAACACCTAGCTTATTAAGTCTATCTTTGCAAAATATACTTGATTCCCTTAGCTCCATTCATTTGCATCATCCACTTGCAGCTATGTTTCTGTGATGGCAATAATGTAAGTATATTTATTGACTGCATATACCTCCAGTTTCAAAAAATTATTTCAAATTTCTGCTAATATAAAAACATTTAAACTTGTCTTTCAACTTTTTTCTTTTGTAACATTTGCATGTCATTCTTTGGTCTGAACAACATTAATAATTATCTCCTTCTACTTCTCAATCAGGCACTAGCATTTGTTCATCTATATTTAGCAAAGCATTAACCTCCTCCCTTCAGATCTAATTTAATGGGCTGTACAGTAATTATTTTCTTTTCATTATGAAACTGAAATATGGACACTTCAGAAGATGAGTACTCACTTCAAAAATTTCTTTCAGATTGTATGCATTGTAATACTGTAGGCTTATAAGGTGTTAAATTGAACTTTGATAAATAAATGCATCTTTTATAATTCCACCTCCTCACTTTTAGTTTATTTTCTCCCCTCTCTTTAGATTCATGTGCCATTCATGGGATGAAAGGATGGGCAGATGACTATGTTTAAAGACTTTTTAATAGTGTTCTTTATCTATCAGTTTAGAAGTGTGTGACAGCAGTCCATTGTGACCCATACTCCAACTTTTTCTATCCCACCCTCTTTGTCTCTCTCTGAGGAGGCATACAGGATCTAGTAAGTGATAATAAGGCCAAAATTGGAATTCACTATGTGGAAAGTTTTGAGTGTTGACAGATGTTTGGCACAATGCATTTTAAGGCCCTAAAACTATACACTTGTATATTTAATAACTTACTGCAATGAAAGAAAGAAATATGAATCCTAGTAACTTACCAGTTGTGTTTTGTGGAAAACCAGGCAGTGAAGCAGGACCATTTACTCCAGGGAGAACAACTGGAGAAAGGCCTGAGAGGCCCGAATAGGATGTAGAAGCATTGAGGCCATGCAGTGCATTATTTTCCATTATGCTTTGCTGATGCAGAACTTGTTGTTGTGATGTTATGCCCAAAGCATCTGTGGCCTTCTTCAAACGATCCAACTCTTGTTGAGCCATCAATTGTCGGACAGTTGTAGGAGCGAGATAATCCTTCTCCCTATCTAGCTGGCTTCCTATCGTTTCTCTCACTTTGTTGATATGCTGCTGTGAGAAAATGTGATCTCTGATAGACAAACGTGCAGTGTACATAACACCACACAGAGAACATTCTGTTCTTTGTCCATCGCTTCCAGTTTGATTCATCATGAATGATTTTGCCATGTTTAACTTGATTTTTTTGTCCTTTGCTCGAGCATTCTGAAACCAGACCTGGACAACTCTTTTAGGTAAATTAATTTCATTGCCAAGAAGTTCACACTCTTGCATTGTTGGTGTACGGTAGTCAGTGAAGCATGACTTAAGGACTTTTAGTTGAAGGTTACTCATTTGTGTTCTGAAGCGTTTATGACCAGGTCGCTCACTGGTTCTCGATGATCTGAGACTACTGTGGCTCCCAAATGGACTAGGAGAACAGGGATCAGCTAAACTTGATGTCTCACTTCGGTCAACACTATCATCTTGGTCATTATCTCTTGATATGAAGCTTAGAGAAGGGCTGGGTAAGCTCATGGAAAGTCTCTCATCGTAATAATCAACTGTGGGAGTTGTAACCATCATTGACAATTGATCACCAGCTATTGGTGTTTTTAGGTCATCTGAAGACTCAGTAGCTTTATTTTCTGTAGTGTTACCTAGATGATTTTCAGCTTCATTGTTTCCTTCATCTCCTGTGCTTCCATCACTTATAGCTGTATTAATAGATGATGTTTCATCATAATCAGTCTTACACTGATCAAAACTGACAACAGCAGGGACTATATTTGGGCTTCCTGCATCTTCATTGCATTCTGATTTGAATAATGAAGGGCTCAGAAGATGTTTTGGTGACATCTCTGCTGTTTTACTTACTGGTGTTGAAACTGTAGATGGTGCTTCATTTTCACTTAATGCATCAATCTTGGAAAAAAGTAATGTTGGAAATTCAAAATAGTTATCTTTCTGAGGGCTTTCACCATCATCATCTTGTGGCATAATGGGGCTTGGGGGGAGGCTGTAGCCTGCTTGTTTTGCTTCATGCCAATGTCGAGAACGAATATGTGTTTCAAGCGCTGTTTTAGCTTTAAAGAGTGCTCGGCAAAAAGGGCACCTTCTATGAGACTGACTTGGACCAATGGCACGAAACTGGCCCTTTCTTTCACGAGCTCGAGTGTTCTGAAACCAAACCTGAACCACACGTTTCTTCAGGCCTACTTCATTTGAAATGTGATCCAACATTTTTCGAGTAGGATTAGAATCCAACAAGTATTTTTCATACAGTACCTCCAGCTGCTCTGGAGTAATTGTAGTTCTAAGCCTTTTATCACGATGTGGCTCATCACTACTATTTGCACCTTCTTTTTCATTTTGATTGTTTTCTTTTTCTTCCAATTTACGCTTAACTGTACCAGAAGCTGTATTTGAAGGAGTTGGAACTGATGAACTAGTCTGGGAGGATATCTGTGTAAGAGGTCCAGGAAGCAACTGTCCTGCCATAAGTGGGCTGTTCGGGTCAAAAATCATATAGGGCATATCTAAAGATCTATCCAAGATTTGTGAATGGAGGAACTGATTTTGGGCTGCCAAAAAATGAATGTGCTGGTGCTCCTGCCAAAGTTCCAAGGTTGGAAAGGCATATTTACACTGGTCACACTGGTACTGTAACATCTGAGGAGGTAGACTGTTCTGTAAAGGGGTGACTGCTACAGACAGAGGGCTGGATGGAACTGTTGTATTTTGAGGCTGTGAATGAGGTCGCATTATTTGTTGTTGGGATTGCTTTTGCTGCTGTGACTGAGGTGCTGATGGCTGTGGCTCTGATGGAGGTAAAGATGTCGGTTTGGCCATTTGAGCGGGTTGAGCAGCCTCAATTTGCTTTGGTTTCTCTACTGGTAAGTTAGATTTAGGTGAACTTTTATCCATTTCCAGTTTGGGTGAAGGCATCAGAGGAGTACTAGAACCAGAACTAGAACCAGATCTAGAACCAGACCCTGTCACTGTTCCCACTGTAGATTTTGATGTGTCTGTTGGGCAAGAAGTATCAGGATGATTTGACATCATTTGGTCTGTGGCATCCATTGAATCTTCTGTTTGACTATCATCCTGACCATCATCATCTTCATCTTTGTAACACTGTTTCTTTTGATGTGTAATTAGATCAAAAATTCGTGGAAACACTACACTGCATTTTTTACACTGATATTGTAAATTACTGGTTCGAATATAACGCTCATTGGTTAGTTCCCTTCTTTCACTGTCTTTAGTATCGGCCTGGTTCTCAAAACTCTTACGTGCTTTTTGACGTGCATTTTGGAACCACACAACAATTACTCGGGTAGGTAGGTTTAGAACTGTGGATAATTGTTCTATTTCATCATCTTTTGGATAAGCATTAGTATCAAAAAAGTCCTGCAGAACCCTCAACTGGTAATCCGTGAATCGTGTTCTAGATGACCGTTTATTTATTGTACCATCGGTCCGGTAATATTCTCCCGTACTAAAATACGTATCATTTCTGGATTCTTCCAATGTGGTAATAGGTGGATTATTGAAATTGTATGGTGAATCCTTATTTCTTTGTCTTTCTTTAAAAAGGGTATTACGAAACCAATGTTTAATAACTTTCTGTGGAAGTCCAGATTTTTCTGACATTTCTTGGATTTGTTCTTCAGTTGGTGAATTATTGATGTCAAAATAAGTCCGCAAGATCTTTAGTTGATCATCTGTGATTCTTGTACGTGGACGTTTGAATTGGTGATGTCTCAGAAAATTGGGATCTAAACCTAACTGTTGTTGACAGAGCTGGGTGAGGTCTGCAGATAAAGACTCCATTGTTGGAAGTTGCAAAGTGAGCTGGGGAGGCAAAGAAGAATGCTGCATCATAACTGGGGGGAAGAGAGGCAGATCCAGGGATACAGGCATCTGAACTTGGGATTGTGAAGAAGGTGGAGGAGGTGGAGGTGGAGGAGGAGGAGGAGGCGGAGGCGGTGGTGGTGGTAATGGTGATGGGGCAGATCCTTGGAGTTTGCCATTCCCTGTTGAGGGAGGTGGTGTTGGTGGTGGTGGAGGAGGGGGAGGAGGCGGCGGTGGAGGAGGTGCAGGTGACTCTGGTGAGGGTGTTGTTACTGGATACAGTTTGTCATATGCTTCCCTATAGTGGCATGCAAATATTTCCAGCTCTCCAAATGGGAAAAACTGGCAATGAACATGCTCTTGATGGCTCTTCAGAATAAGAATGTTTGAAAACAGCTTGCCACATGCTTCACATTCTAGTTTGTCAGTATTCTCATTTTCCCCATTCTTGATTCTCTTCTGAACTTTCTGCTTGTTTTCATTAAACTGGATAACCAACTCAAAGCCAAAGTTTTCTAATAAAGCTTTTGCTGCATTGCCTCTTGCACCAGATGGAATACGAGGAGGTGGAAGCACAGGTTCTACTGATTTCTGCTTTTTGATCTCTTTATTCTCTTTTATAGCTTCGGATTCACTTAAGAACTCATGCTGTGCCTTATTTTCTATTATCTCCATTAGTTCCTCAGTTTCTTTATAGGAATAAGTGTCTTTTAACAACTGGGTCTCTGTGGAATTTGAAACATTTTGTTCCTGCTTTGATGGTTTAACTGCTTGTTGCTGTTGTTTTTGTGACAGTTGCTGAGACTGTACACCTTGATGTTGTTGCCCGTATTGCTGCTGAATTTGCAGTAGCTGTTGCCCTTGTACTTGCTGCTTTAGATCTTCTAGCAGAGATCCTGTCATTGCAGACATTCCAAAGGCCCCAGAACCAGGCAAGCCTAGCTCTGTATTTAGATTAAATTCAGTGCCTGGCAGATAAAAAGGAAAGAGAAACTGTGGCTGTTGTAACTGCAGCAAAGCTTCAGCTGTCATAGGGAAGTGTGGTAACAATGCTGGGTTTAGAAATTGAGGCTGAAAGAAGGCAGCTTGTTGCTGCAGTTCATGTTGCAGATGCATTTGTGCCTGGGCTTGGGCCAGGGCCTGAGCCTGGGCCTGGGCTTGGGCCTGGGCTTGGGCCTGGGCTTGGGCTTGGGCCTGGGCTTGGGCCTGGGCCTGGGCTTGGGCTTGGGCCTGTGCTGGTGACTGGGATTGATGTTGGACAGACTGAGGAGGAATTGTTTCAGTAAACTGTTTTTTGTTTGCTTCTTTGATATTTGCATTAACGTCCTTGTTACTAGCTGATGCCATCCCGAGAGAATCTGTAGTCATTTGACCAGTAGCAAGCAGACTACCACTACTGCCAACACCACTGTTTCCACCTACAGTGCTACAACTCCCTGCTTCCAGTTTGGCTGCCCTTGCTTTAGTCTGGTGGAGCACAGATCTCATATGTATTTCCAGTGTAGAGCTCTGGCTATAAGCAACATTACATGTGTTGCACTTGTAGGGCTTGTTATCTATGCTGTTGTTGGATTCTTGAGGAAGTGGACTTGATGCCTCTTGTAGAACTTTCTTTAGCTTGTGTAAGTGAGATACTGAATTATAGTGAACCAAAAGAATGTTCTTCTGCGTGAAAGATTCTTTGCACACTGTGCATTTGTATGGCCGAGAAGGATCTAAAAATTTTTCCATGGTAAAATTTGGACCTTTCCGGAAAGGCAGTGTTCGTTTTGGTTCTGAACTTAAATCATCTAGAATAGAGCTGCTGTCACTTCCTGTTGGACTGACTTTCCCATCCTGATCTATTTCTTCTTCCTTATCTATTTCCTGTACCAGAATATTATCTTCTTGGCTGATAACTTCATTTTCTGACCAGAATTCTCCATTCACGTGATAACTCCCACATATCTGTTGTATCTCAGCCTCACTTAGTTCAGGATGACTGGTTTCTAAATGTCTCTTTAAAGCCAGAAATGTGCGGAAGCTGCGCTGACAAAGACTACACATTGTGGCAGCCCGAATAGCATGATACTGCGAATGAATCTGAAGTTTCTGCATGGTCTTGAAAGCCAGACTACACTGACTACAGCGATACTTGTACACATGCCGATCAGATACAGGCAGTTGTTGCCTTTTCTGGAGTTCATTCAGTTGATCTTGCAAAGAGTCTGAAACCTTAAAACGTTGACTTCCATCCTTCTTCCAATCAGTGGTATCTGAAGATTCCTTTGGCAGCTTCTGCTCCTCATTTTTTGACTCAGTTCCAGACTTTGAGTTGTTTGAGACTGTATAAAACTTCCCCTCTGATGAATATTCACCTGTTTAATAAAAATTGGTATAGGATGTAAGGAACATATGTTGTGATTTCAAAATACCATAACTCTCCTAAATTCCCTATAGGAGGTCTGCCACATCTCCATCCTTCTTTTTTTTCCACAGAGCCAGTTGCAAAAGCCATAAGGATGAACCCTCTCTGGTATGCTCATTGAGGGAAGAGCCAAGCACAAAATATCATTGTATTCTGATAACATGCTGCTATAAGTGACTAACATCACAAGCTCACTACCTGTCATCTTTCAAGCCATCATGGACTTTGGCCGACTCACAGGTTACAAGCTCAATCTGAGAGCAGGAACAAGAGAGACTGTTTGGTCTTCACAGTAGAAGACACTAATAACATACCAATAATAGTAGAAAATCAAGGGGCAAAGGGGAGGGAGGAACTAAAAACAATCACTATCACTAGAGAAAAAGTACTAGGTAAACTAATGGGTCTAAAGGCTGACAAGTCCTCTGGACCTGATGGCTTGCATACGAGAGTCTTAAAGGAAGTGGCTACAGAGATAGTGGATGCATTGGTTGTAATCTTCCAGAATTCACTAGATTCTGGAAAGATCCCAACGCATTGGAAGACTGCAAACGTAACACCCCTTTTCAAGAAGGAAGTGAAACAGAAAGCAGGTAACTATAGACCAGTTAGCCTAACATCTGTCATTGGGAAAATGCTAGAATCCATTATTAAGGAAGTAGTAGCAGGACATTTGGAGACTCATAATACAATCAAGGAGAGTCAATGTGGTTTTATGAAGGGGAAATCATGCCTGAAAAATATATTAGAGCTCTTTGAGGAAGTAACAGGCAGGGTGGATAAAGGGGAACCAATGGATGCAATATATTTGGATTTTCAAAAGGCATTTGATAAGGTGCCACATAAAAGACTATTGCACAAGATAAGAGCTCATGGTGTTGGGGGTAATATACTGGCATGGATAGAGGATTGGCTAACTTACAGAAAACAAAGAGTCGGGATAAAAGGGTCATTTTCAAAATGGCAATCTGTAACTAGTGGGGTATTGCAGGGATCTGTGCTGGGGCCTCAACTATTTACAATATATCAATGACTTGGATGAAGGAACAGAGTGTCTTGTGGCCAAATTTGCTGATGATACAAAGATAGGTGGAAAAGCAAGTTGCGATGAGGACACAAAGTGTCTGCAAAGGGATATTGACAGGTTAAGCGAATGGGCAAAAATTTGGCAGATGGAATATAATGTGTGAAAATGTGAAGTCATCCACTTTGGGGGGAAAAATAAAAAAGCAAAATATTATTTGAATGGAGAAATACTACAAAATGCTGCGGTACAGAGGGATCTGGGTGTCCTCGTACATGAAACACAAAAAGTCAACATACAGGTGCAGCAGGTAATCCGGAAGGCAAACGGAATATTGGCCTTTATTTCTAGGGGGATGGAGTATAAAAGCAGGGAAGTCATGCTACACCTGTACAGGGTGCTGGTGAGACCACACCTGGAGTACTGCGTACAGTTCTGGTGCCCATATTTAAGGAAGGACATACATGCATTGGAGGCAGTTCAGAGAAGGTTCACTAGGTTGATTCCGGGTATGGAAGGGTTGTCTTATGAGGAGAGATTGAACAGGTTGGGTCTATACTCATTGGAGTTTAGAAGAATGAGAGTAGATCTTATTGAAACATACAAGATTCTGAGGGGACTCGATAGGGTAGATGCTGAGAGGATGTTACCCCTCATGGAGGAATTTACAACTAGGGGGCATAGTCTCAGAATAAGGGGTTGCCCGTTTAAGACGGAAATGAGGAGGAATTTTTGGAATTCTTTACCCCAAAAAGCTGTGGAGGCTGAGTCATTGAATACATTCAAGGCTGAGTTAGACAAATTTTTTATTAGCAAGGGAGTCAAAGAATATGGGGAAAGGGCAGGAAAGTGGAGTTGAGGTAAAAATCAGATCAGCCATGATCTCATTAAATGGTGGAGCAGGCTTGAGAGGCCAAATGGCCTATTCCTGCTCCTATCTCTTATGGTCTTATGGGGGTGAATAGAAGAAGTGCCAGCTCCTCCTCCCCAGATTAGGGTTTGCAGCTCAGTGTTAATGAGGTGGAAACTCGGTGATCTGGGTCTTGCCCCATATTAAACTCCATTGTTGGGGTAGAATATCTATACTGTAATATTTTAAGTCTACCGAGGTCTCAGTTTAAAGTCACATCCAAAAGGCAACACCTCCCACAAATGCAGCACTCCTTCAGTACTGCATTGAAGTTTCAGCCTAGATTATGACACTTAAGTCCTGAAGTGGAGCTTGGACCCATAACCTTCTGACTCAGAGGTAACAGTCAAATTGGCATAGAAAACACATTATTATATCCTCAAAGATGTCCTAAGCTTTTCATATCCAATGGATTACTCAGAAATGGACTTCATGAACCGAGGCATAACACAACATGCATATTTTTGATTTTATACAAAGAGAACTCCCCCTCCACCCTCCTCAACTAGTATGTATGCTGATCCAGACAGATTGAGAAACCTGCATATAATATTCCTGGAACACAGAAGTGTGCCTCTTTTATTTATTCCAAATGCTGTCAGAGTCCTGACATAGCAATTCAGCAACTCTGAGAGGTACATTTCCATATTGCTATGGGAAGGAAAGTGACCACAAGCATGTCACAGCCATTTGTAGCTCCACAAGTAAAGGAGGACTCAGCCTTCCTAAACATAGATGCTAATACTAGTCAGTCCAACTCTGAAAAACTGTGGTATGAAGAATAGCCTATTTGTGAAACCTATGGCTGAGTTTGGAGGTGGATGTTGCATATGTTGACCAATCTTACATTCCCCCTCCAACACAAGCTTCATAGACCACTGCAAAAAATCAAAAGAGTTCTGAAAGTACCTATAGTCATTCTAATGAAATAATCTGGAGAGTCCTGATCCTTACTGGAGATCCCATTGGGACTGTCAGAACTCTTTGGGAATACTCATTAAATTCACAACCTGGTCTATGAACACTTTCCCAGGCTAGTACAGGTCCACTGCAAAGTTCAGATCATCATCTTTCAGCTGTTAACTGATAGATTTCACCTCATCCAAATTAAGCACTCCCTCCAAGACCCAGTGATGCTCTGCAAGCTACAATGTGAGCGGCTTCTTTAAGAATAAACTATACATCCTCAGCCTCAAAGAACTGCTCAGAGGGAAGGGAGTTTTATTTTGCACTTATCTGTGTCATACTTGGCCTGGGCATGCATGATGCTGACACTGAATGCCCAAGATAATGTAGTCTTCCATCTCCCTCAGTATTAACATCCCTCAGCTTGCTGACTACAGGTTTATTAAAAAATTCAAAAAAACACCTGGAAACACACCTCCACCCGGTACAATGTGTTTGCATCCACATTGACAGATAATGCAGATATTGGAAAGGGACATCGACAAGAGTCAGAGGTCACCAGATAGCAGAGGAGAAATTCAGGGAGGTATGGAAACAAATACCTTCATCAGGTATAGAAAATGCAGGAAGGTTAACTCAAATTCATACACTGAAAATATCATACAAACTCCAAAGCATTCAATAGACCTAATAGACAAACACTGGAGAGGTACTGGCGAAATGGGCACACTTCTACATAGTTTCTGGTCCTGTTGTGAAATGCAACAATTTTAAACAGTGGTCCAGGATGCCACAAAGACTTTGACTGCCCTTTGGACCCAACCCCTTGCGTGTTCTTGCACCCCAGGAAGTGAGGACCCCTTGTAAGGAATAGATTAGCACAACTCTTGCTACTAATGTCAAGAAAGTGCATCAACGCCCCACTCTTCCCACTCCAAAGCACATTTGGGGCATATGGCAATTAGAGCAAATTATGTTTGGCATCCAAATCTCTATTTTACCAGCTGGGTTAATTGTTAAACTGTTCTTAAACAAAAAATAAAATATTTAGTTTAGAAAGCCAGCTATCATTTCACTGAAGGCTTACCTGATGGTTTACATGATTCCTCTGTAGTTAGAGCTGCAGTATTGCTAAGGAAACATTGCATTTTTTCAGAACCAGTTGAGGGCAATATGCTGGTAGGATTCATCCCATCTGGAAGAGACACCTTTAAAAAAACACAAGAAGGGACTCTGTAACATATCAGTATGAATATTACATATAAACAACTACTTATTTATTATAAGCAATTTATATATATTATTATAGCAAAATGTACTTTGTTTAGGTGACACATTTTGCTGGAAATGATTCTACACGTTTCATTTATCGAAAGCAAAGTCATAGTGAGAAGGATCCTTGCCAATGGGATTGATGGAACACATTGTGTCAGAAGATCCCAGTGGCATTACTTCGAGATGTGGATGCCCGACTTAGTTATGCAGTAAAGTTCTTCAAAAGCATGCCAATCACAGCATGCCATGCTTGACATGTTACTACATAAAAGAAGACATGCTAGGATGATAAAGAGCCAAAGTTGCCTGATTGGATGTACGTGCCAAGTTTCCCCAGCCATTTCTGTGAACCCTAGAAAACCTACTTTGGAATGAATGTGGGAACTTGCCTTGTCAGGGTCTGGGTCAACAGAAGGATAGATGACGAGCTGTATCATCTTCTGTAAGGACACCTGTAAGGACACCATGCCACATACAGATTGCACATGCACAGAGACAGTAGCCATCAGCTGCGGCCTGAAACTTGGCTGCACTTCCTTACAGGAATGCGCCAGTCTGAAAAACAACTGTTCACCACTACAGTCTGCGTTCTGTCTCTTAACCATGCTGCCACTACTCCTTTAATCCATGGGCTTCAATTTTGCTAACAAGACTATTAAAGTGGCACTTTATCAAACGCCTTTTGAAAGTCCATATACACAACATCAACTACACGACCTTCATCAATCCTTCAACCCTCTCCGTTACTTTATTGAAGTATAGTTAGGGGGATTGACACTGTTCTCTGCAGCCAGGAGCATGAGTCCCGTAGGCTATATTGCCTGACCGGTGACAGGGTTAAGGACATCTCCTCTGGGCTGGAGAAGAACTTGAAGTGGGAGGGGGAGGATCCAGTTGTCGTGGTCCATGTAGGTACCAACGACATAAGTAGGACAAAGAAAAAGGTTCTGCTGAGAGAGTTTGAGAAGCTAGGGACTAAATTAAAAAGCAGAACCACAAAGGTAATAATCTCTGGATTATTATCTGAGCCACGAGCAAATTGGCATAGGGTCAATAGGATCAGGGAGATGACTGCGTGGCTCAAAGATTGGTGTGGGAGAAGTGGGTTTCAACTCATGGGGCACTGGCACCAGTACTGGGGAAAGAGAGAGCTGTTCCGTTCGGACGGACAACACCTGAACCATGCTGGGACGGGAGTTCTAGCGAATCGAATAACTAGGGAGGTAGATAGGGCTTTAAACTAAATAAGGGGAGGGAGGGTCCCGGTGGAGAGAAATCTGGAATACTAAAGAGAAAAGACAAAAAAGCAGTGCAGGAAAGTGATTGGGGTAAGGATAACCAGACTGTGTCAGGAAGGGACAGACAAAAGACAACAAATAGGGTCCAGGTAAGAAAAAATGGTAATAAGACAAATAGGGCCATAGTACAAAAAAATGTTAAGGTGTCTAAAAATGTTAAAAAGTCAAATGCAAAGGCACTGTATCTGAATGCACAAAGCATTTGTAATAAGGTCGACAAATTAACAGCGCAAATAGATGTAAACGGATATGATAAAATAGCAATTACAGAGACATGACTGCAGGGTGACCACAGTTGGGAGCTGAATATCCAAGGGTATTCGATATTTAGGAAGGACGGGCAAAAAGGAAAAGGAGGTGGGGTGGCGTTGTTAGTAAAGGATGAAATCAGAGCAATAGTGAGAAAGGATATTGGCTCAGAAAATCAAGATGTAGAATCAGTCTGCGTGGAGTTAAGAAGCACCAAGTGGCAGAAAACACTGGTGGGAGTTGTCTATAGGCCTCTAAACAGTAGTGGTAATGTAGGGAATGGGCTCAAACAGGAAATTAGAGATGCATGTAACAAGGGTACTACAGTAATCATGAGTGACTTTAATCTGCATATAGACTGGCCAAACCAAATTAGCAATAATACTGTGGAGGATGAATTCCTGGAGTGTGTATGATATGGTTTTTTAGACCAGTATGTTGAGGAGCCAACCAGGGAACAGGCTATCCTAGATTGGGTATTGTGCAATGAGAAGGGCTTAATTAATAATCTTGTTGTGTGAGGTCCTTTAGGGAAGAGCGAACATAACATGATAGAATTCTTCATTAAGATGGAAAGTGAAGTAGTCCAATCCAAAACTAGGGGCCTAAATCTAAACAAAGGAAACTACGAAGGTATGAGGAGTGGGTCGACTATGATAGATTGGGAAGCTTCATTAAAAGGCACGACGGTGGATAGGCAATGGCTAACATTTAAGGAAGGAATGAACGAATTGCAATAGTTATACATTCCTTTCCTGGTGCAAAAACACAAAAGGAAAAGCGGCCCAACCATGGCTAACATAAGAAATTAAGGATAGTATTAGATCCAAAGAGGAGACATATAAAGTTGCCAGAAAATGTAGCAAGCCTGAGGATTGGGAGCAGTTTAGAATTCAGCAAAAAAGGAACAAGATACTGATTAAAGGGGAAAAATAGAGTATGAGAGTAAACTTGTAAGGAACATAAAAGTGGACTTAAAAGCTTCAACAAGTATGTAAAAAGAAAAAGATTAGTGAAGACAAATGTAGGTCCCTTACAGTCAGAAACGGGAGAATTTATAATGGGGAACAAGGAAATGGCAGAGCAATTAAATAAATACTTTGGTTCTGTCTTCACGGAAGAGGACACAAATAACTTCCCAGAAATGCTAGGGAATCAAGGGACTAGTGAGAAGGAGGAATTAAAGGAAATTAGTATTAGTAAAACAACAGTGCTGGAGAAATTAATGGGACTGAAAGCCGATAAATCCCCAGAGCCTGATAATCTGCATCCCAGAGTACTAAAAGAGGTAGCCATGGAAATAGTGGAAGCATTGTTGTCATCTTCCAAAATTCGACAGATTGTGGAACAGTTCCTGCAGATTGGAGGGTGGCAAATGTCACCCCACTATTTTAAAAAGGAGAGAGAAAACAGGGAACTACAGACCAGTTAGCCGAACATCAGTAGTAAGGAAAATGCTAGAGTCTATTATAAAGGATGTGATAACAGGACATTTAGAAAATATCAACGGGATTAGACAAAGTCAACAAGGATTTATGAAAGGGAAATCATGTTTGACAAACCGACTGGAGTTTTTTGAGGATGTAACTGGTAGAATAGATAAGGGAGAACTAGTGGATGTGGTTTATTTGGATTTTCAGAAGGCCTTTGATAAAGTCCCACATAAGAGGTTAGTGTGCAAAAATTAAAGCACATGGGATTGGTGGTAATATACTGGCATGGATTGAAAATTTGTTAACAGACAGGAAACACGGAGTAGGAATAAATGGGTCTTTTTCGGGATGGCAGGCGGTACTAGTGGGGTACCGCAGGGAACAGTGCTTGGGCACCAGCTATTCGATATATATCAATATATATCAATGATTTGGATGAGGGAACCAAATGTAATATTTCCAAGTTTGCTGACGACACAAAACTAGGTGAGATCATGAGTTGTGAGGAGGCAAAGAGGCTTCGAGGCGATTTAGACAAGTTGAGTGAGTGGGCAAATACATGGCACATGGTCAAAATCCTGGATCTCCCTTCTTAACAGCACTGTGGGAGAACCTTCACCACACAGACTGCAGCGGTTCAAGAAGGCGGCTCACCACCACCTTTTCAAGGGTAATTAAGGATGGGCATGAACGAATAAAAAAAAATGCAGTACAATGTGGATAAATGTGAAGTTAAATGGTGATAGATTGGGGAATGTTGATGTACAAAGGGACCTGGGTATCCTTGTACACCAGTCACTGAAAGCAAATATGCAGGTGCAGAAAGTAGTTAGGAAGGCAAATTGTATGTTGGCCTTCATTGCAAGAGGATTTGAGTATAGGTGCAAGGATGTCTTACTGCAGTTATCCAGGGCCTTGGTGAGACCACACCTGGAGTATTGTGCGCAGTTTTGGTCTCCTTACCTAAGAAAGGATATACTTGCCATAGAGGGAGTGCAGCGATGGTTCACTGGATTGATTCCTGGGATGGCAGGACTGTCGTATGAGGAGAGATTGGGACGACTCAGCCTGTATTCACTCGAGTTTAGAAGAATGAGAGGGGATCTCATTGAAACAAATAAAATTCTGACAAGGCTAGACAGACTGGATGCAGGGAGGATGTTTCCCCTGGCTGGGGGGGGGGTCCAGAATGAGGGGTCACAGTCTCAGGATACGGGGTAGGACATTTAGGACTGAGATGAGGAGAAATTTCTTCACTCAGAGGGTGGCGAACCTGTGGAATTCTCTACCACAGAAGGCTGTGGAGGCCAAGTCACTGAATATTTTTAAGATGAGCGTGGACAGATTTCCAGACACAAAAGGCATCAAGGGGTATGGGGAGAGAGCAGGAACGTGGTATTGAGATAGAGGATCAATGATGGTCATATTGAATGGCGGAGCAGGCTCGAGGGGCCGAATGGCCTACTCCTGTTCCTATTTTCTATGTTTCTATGTCTATGTAACTCAATCAAGTTCAGCAGACCTGACGTGCCTTTAACAAATTTATGTTGTCTGTCAGTAATTAACCCATATTTTTCCAAGTGAAAATAAATTGACAACATTAATTACTTTAGAGGGATTCTATTCCACTTATCAATTACTCTGTAGAGAAAAAAATGTTGTCTGTGTCCTGATGAAAGGTCATCGACCTGACACGTCCACTCTGTTTCTCTCTCTACGGATGCTGCCTGACCTGTTTCCAGCATTTTCTGTTTTTAGTTCAGATTTCCAGCATCTGCTGTATTTTGCATTTTCTTCTAATCTTCAGTCTTACTTAATGCTCATTCATTTTGTACTCGCATTCTCTAGATTAGCACTTTTCAGTCCAAGTTACAGTAAGTACCATGTTTAAATCTACGTTATCTATGCTTCTTGGCATTTTAAAGAGCTGGATCATGCCTTCCCTCAACCTTCTTTTCTCCAATGAAAACATGTTTAGTTCTGTGATTTTCTCTTCATAACTAGGAACCAAAGAGCCGCAATGATTCTTATAATTCTTCGCTGAACTCGATTTAATCAGTGGGAATGAAAAACAGCCAATCATAATGCACCTGTAATAATCATCCTTTAGTACTTCACAGGCAACCACTTTAACCAGTTTGCTAATCCTGATGTGGAATGTGCAAGATTTGTGCTAAATGGCACCACAAAAAAAAAGGAAAAATCCCAATGTCGTCCAGAAGCACTGTGTTTCTAGGCACACATCCACTGTCTTGTAAAATGATTCTGATGTATGCTTACATGTGCATGTTTACCCTCTCAGTGAAGAGGCCTCCTAATCCCACAAACTACTCACTGCACAAAGTATTTCTTTCTTTAGTTTTAATTGTGATTTTTGAATATGAAGAATATGAAGGTTTATCTTTATTGGAAAGCTACATCACATGTCACAAAGGACTAGAAGTATTATTGGAAATTATTTGAGACAACTATGTTAATAGAAACAGTGCATCCACCTTCCCACTCTACAAGTTCTTTCTTATGAGATCTTATTAAATGCATTTGCCGTATATACACTTTTCACAGTGATGGGCAAAAGTTTTATTAAAACCTACTTGAAAAAAATTGCATGGAATTAACATTATCTATTGTATAAATATTAAATATTTGGAATTATGATAATCCAATTAGTATATGTAGTCATGTTGGATGTCCTGAGAATTGGCAAAAAAAGGCTACAATTTATAATACCATGCCTATATTTATCCTTCCAAAGGTTCACATTTATTAGTATTAGAGATGCTTATCCAGCTTTATAGATGATACAGAAATTTCACTAACTACCTACGTCAAATAATAAGCAGAACCCGAACATCAATGCTGTAAAATGTTATGGAGGAGCAAGAGTTAAGTCCATACTCTGTTTCCTGTAGTTTCACTACGAACCAGAATTTGTGATCCTGCCAAGACGCCAGGATCTGTGTATACTACTCTGTGAACAGCTATAATTTATAGGCTTTTAAAATCCAAACATGGTGCTGAATTTTTCTCAGAATGAGATAGTGGTGTAAATGGGGGCAAAGTTCGACAGTGAGGCCAACTTTCACCTCCCCACCCCTAGCTCAATTTCCTTCCTCTGCTCCTTCTTTGTTCTCTCCAAGTAAATGCTGCCAGGAAGTGGGGGGGGGGGTGCTGCTGGGTGGAAGGGGGGGGGGTTGATTCCCTGAACACTTTTGCTGCTATCTTCCCCTTCCCCTTATTGCCACTCCCCAAGACTACCTGGTGAAAGGTGATAGTAGGCCAGGGTAGTGGTAGTGAGGCCAGAATTCTGCAAATGGAGGGAGACTTAGTAGAAGCCGGCTCTCCCTCCAATGGAACAAGCATTTGAGGCTTTGATGTAATATCTCTGCCAAAGGACAGTTCTTCAAATAATAGAACACTCCCTCTGCACTGGATTGTCAGATTAGTTTATGTGTGTAAATTCTGGAGGGAGGCATAGAGGCAAGATTACTACTGATTAAACCAAACTGATATAAGAATACCTTCAAAGACAGAAGTATGAAAACAACTGGTTAACATCAATATAAAACTGAAGATACTAATAAACGTGGTGTTGGTCAGCTGAACCTATGTGTTTCATATGTCTGTGGTGAGCCACCTGCAGATCTCTCAATTATTATTCTGTAATGAAACTACCACAGATTAGGAATATAGAAAACTACAGGAACAGAAAAGACACTGCAATTCACCTGGCTGATCTCAAATTGCCCACTTCCTCAAACACCTATCTAATGTTCCCATAAGTTTTTCCACACAATCTGTCATCACTGTCTCCTTGTGCAGTCATGTGCATCACTTTCTGCATAAAGTAGCTAAATCTAAATTGTTTGTGAACCCTCCCTCTTCTAAGCTTGAGCCCATGTCTCTTGGTTCTCCCCTAAGCTTCCTCGTGTCCAGAATAAAGAATCCCAAGCACCTCAACCATTTCTGATAGTTCAGATGTCTTGAGATAGGTATCAGTTGTGTTGCTCTTCTCTGCACTACGTTCAGTGGCTGGATATTTTTTGCTATAATACAGATTTCTCCTCTCATGTCCTTTAAATGCTCACTTTTACTTTCACATTGTTTCCCCCTCTCCAAAAATAACATCTACTGAAAATATTCACTGGCTTTAACAGCCCGAGTGCTGCCTAGCAAAGTATTTGTCTAGATTTCTCCTGCACAATGGTGTAATCTTGCACATTTGCAAAGAACTAGCAGGTTAGACCTTTTCTATACTGAATCCGGACGCTAATTAACAGAGAAATAAACATCCCGACGGCCCTTGTTTCCTCCCTCTTTCTGGCTGTTCTCTCCACCCACTTACCCACATGAGCTGCATTTAATTTGAACCGCCCAACCACGTGTCCCCACCTTACAATACAGGCTTGTACTTTTCACTTCTGTCACTGCTATTCTTTAAACTTATTAATGCATAATCACTGCATTTATGACATTAACAAACACAACTTGTTTCTTTCTGAACTTTCCATGAATATCATTATCCATTTTGGAGAAGTATGAATATCCAGAGCAATGATAATACAGATGACTGGCTATTAGCATTTTCTACCATTATACCACAAATTCACATCTACATTTTCATTCGAATTACCAAACTGAGGAAAATAGAGCTCAAAGCGTCCAATATTGTATACAGCACTCTTAATTTAATGGGTTACTCTGGATTAAGATAGCCTGTTTCAATTTATAATCAATTCCCTTTGACATGATCTTATCTTTCATTGAATGGCCAATAATTATATCCAAATATTTTACCTTCACTGCCTTAGCTAATACAGACCTATTCATTGTGTACATATTCTGTTGCTGTTTCAGTGTGCTTTATTTTACATTTATGCACATTAAATCCCTTTTACTAATACTTAGGCCAACTGCTGAAATTATCCAGATTTCTTTAACTATTATATATCTCTTCCACACTGGTCAGCTTGCCACACAGTTTGATGTCATCAGCGAATTTCATAATATTACGAGATGGACCCTGCTCCTATGAGCAGTGTAAATAGCTGGGGCCCAGAAGAACCCTCCTACAGGGGTCCACTAGTCACTGACCTCAAGGTATCACCTCCATCACCTTCAGCTTTCTTTGATGATTTTTTAATCAATCAGTTAATTTGCTATTAATACCATGAGACTAAGAATTTCGTCTGAGCTGCTCCTGGGGTTTATGCTGGCGAAGTTAAGGAAGCAGAACGGGAACAGCTGCAAGGAAATTCCCAGGCCTAATCTTCTTTAACAGCCTTAGATGTGGAATTTTATTAAAAGCTTTCTGAAAATCCAAGTAAATTATATGGATAGTGCTTAATTTGGTTATTTCCTCAAACGATCCTGTCGGTGCGACGTATTGCCTCTAAATCTATGCTGACGACTCATTGTGACCTGAACATTGATAGTGTGCAAAGGATGCTCTGTAGATGATCATTTCCCTCGCTAACAATGTTAGACCAACTAATTTATCCTTCGCTAGTTCACGTTTCACCTTTTTAAATATAACACACAGTGCCTGTATTTATAGAACTTCTAAAAGTACTAACTCGAGTTTGCCTGCTTTCTTGAGGAATTTAGGATGTATCTCATCTGGCCTAGGCTGTCATGTAGACATTTCATATTTTTAGTGTTTTCATAACACATGTTTTACTGACCTGCAGATATTTGTAAATTCTTGAGCTCGTTTCAATAAATCTACAATTTCTCTAGATTCTTTATTTGTGGAGAATGATAAGAAAGAACTTGCATTTATATTGCCCTTTTCATGTCCTCAGGATATCCCAAAGCGCTTTAAAGCCAATGAAGCCATTTTGAAATGTAGTCACTGATTTTTTAAAATTCGTTTATGGGATGTGGGCGTCGCTTGCAAGGCCAGCAATTATTGCCCATCCCTAATTGCCCTTGAGAAGGTGGTGGTGAGCCGCCTTCTTGAACCGCTGCAGTCCGTGTGATGAAAGTTCTCCCATAGTGCTGTTAGGAAGGGAGTTCCAGGATTTTGACCCAGTGACGATGAAGGAATGGCGATATATTTCCAAGTCGGAATGGTGTGTGACTTGGAGGGGAATGTGCAGATGGTGTTGTTCCAATGTGCCTGCTGCCCTTGTCCTTCTAGGTGGTAGAGGTCGCGGATTTGGGAGGTGCTGTCGAAGAAGCCTTGGCGAGTTGCTGCAGTGCACCCTGTGGATGGTGCACACTGCAGCCACAGTGCGCCGGCGGTGAATGGAGTGAATGTTTAGGGTGGTGGATGGGGTGCCAATCAAGCGGACGGCTTTGTCCTGGATGGTGTTGAGCTTCTTGAGTGTTGTTGGAGCTGCACTCATCCAGGCAAGTGGAGAGTATTCCATCACACTCCTGATTTGTGCCTTGTAGATGGTGGAAAGGCTTTGGGGAGTTAGGAGGTGAGTCACTTGCTGCAGAATACCCAGCCTCTGACCTGCTCTTGTAGCCACAGTATTTATGTGGCTGGTCCAGTTAAGTTTCTGGTCAATGGTGACCCCCAGGATGTTGATGGTGGGGGATTCGGCGATAGTAATGCCATAGAATGTCAAGGGGAGGTGGTTAGACTCTCTCTTGTTGGAGATGGTCATTGCCTGGCACTTGTCTGACGCAAATATTACTTGCCACTTATGAGCCCAAGTCTGGATGTTGTCCAGGTCTTGCTGCATGCGGGCACAGACTGCTTCATTATCTGAGGGGTTGCGAATGCAACTGAACACTGTGCAATCATCAGCGAACATCCCCATTTCTGACCTTATGATGGAGGGAAGGTCATTGATGAAGCAGCTGAAGATGGTTGGGCCAAGGACACTGCCCTGAGGAACTCCTGCAGCAATGCCCTGGGGCTGAGATGATTGGCCTCCAACAACCACTACCATCTTCCTTTGTGTTAGGTATAACTCCAACCACTGGAGATTTTTCTCCCTGATTCCCATTGACTTCAATTTTACAAGGGCTCATTGGTGAAATTCTGCCTTGATGTCAAGGGCAGTCACTCTCACCTCACCTCTGGAATTCAGCTCTTTTGTCCATGTTTGGACCAAGGCTGTAATGAGGTCTGGAGCTGAGTGGTCCTGGCGGAACCCAAACTGAGCATCAGTGAGCAGGTTATTGGTGAGTAAGTGCCACTTGATAGCACTGTCGATGACACCGTCCATCACTTTGCTGATGATTGAGAGTAGAGTGATGGGCCGGTAATTAGCTGGATTGGATTTGTCCAGCTTTTTGTGGACTGGACATACCTTTTTTTTCATTCGTTCATGGGATGTGGGCGTCGCTGGCGAGGCCAGCATTTATTGCCCATCCGTAATTGCCCTTGAGAAGGTGGTGGTGAGCCGCCTTCTTGAACAATTTTCCACATTGTCGGGTAGATGCCAGTGTTGTAGCTGTACTGAAACAGTTTGGCTCGAGCCGCGACTAGTTCTGGAGCACAAGTCTTCAGCACTACAGCTGGGATGTTGTCGGGACCCATAGCCTTTGTTGTATTCAGTGCACTCAGCCGTTTCTTGATATCATGTAGGATGAATTGAATTGGCTGAAGACTGGCTTCTGTGATGGTGGGGATATCGGGAGGAGGCCGAGATGGATCATTCACTCGGCACTTCTGGCTGAAGATGGTTGCAACCGCTTCAGCCTTGTCTTTTGTACTCACGTGCTGGATTCTGCCATCATTGATGATGGGGATGTTTACAGAGCCTCCTCCTCCCGTTAGTTATTTAACTGTCTATCACCATTCTTGACTGGATGTGGCAGGACTGCAGAGCTTTGATCTGATCCGTTGGTTGTGGAATCGCTTAGCTCTGTCTATAGCATGTTGCTCCCGCTGTTTAGCATGCATGTAGTCCTGAGTTGTAGCTTCACCAGGTTGGCACCTCATTTTTAGGTACACCTGGTGTTGCTACTGGCATGCTCTTCTACACTCCTCATTGAACCAGGCCGGGCCATGAGGTTACAGACTGTGCTGGAATACAATTCTGCTGCTGCTGATGGCCCACCGTGCCTCATGGATGCCCAGTTTTGAGCTGCTAGATCTGTTCTGAATCTATCCCATTTAGCATGGTGATAGTGCCACACAACACGTTGGATGGTGTCCTCAGTGTGAAGATGGGACTTCGTCTCCACAAGGACTGTGCAGTGGTCACTCCTACCAATACTGTCATGGACAGATGCATCTGTGACAGGTTGATTGGTGAGGGCGAGGTCAAGTAGGTTTTTCCCTCATGTTGGTTCGCTCACCGCCTGCCGCAGGCCCAGTCTGGCAGCTACGTCCTTCAGGACTCGGCCAGCTCGGTCAGTAGTGGTGCTACCGAGCCACTCTTGGTGATGGACATTGAAGTCCCCCACCCAGAGTACATTCTGTGCCCTTGCTACCCTCAGTGCTTCCTCCAAGTGGTTCTCAATATGTAGGAGGACTGATTCATCAGCTGAGGGAGGGCAGTAGGTGGTAAATCAGCAAGAGGTTTCCTTGCCCATGTTTGACTTGATGCCATGAGATTTCATGGGGTCTGGAGTCAATGTTGAGGACTCCCTGGGCCACTCCCTTCTGACTGTATACCACTGTATCGCCACATCTGATGGGTCTGTCCTGCTGGTGGGACAGGACATACCCAAGGATGGTAATGGAAGAGTCTGGGATGTTGGCTGAAAGGTATGATTCTGTGAGTAGGGCTATGTCAGGTTGTTGCTTGACCAGTCTGTGGGACAGCTCTCCCAGTTTTGTAATGTAGGGGATTGGTAATGTAGGGAAATGCAGGAACCAATTTGTGCACAGCAAGCTCCCACAAACAGCAATGAAATAGTGATCAGATAATCTGTTTTTATTGATATTGGTGGATGGGGCCTCTGTTTAATGTCTCATCTAAAAGATGGCACCTCCAACAGTGCAGCACTCCCTTAGCACTGCATTGGAGTGTCAGCCTGGATTATGTGCTCAAGTCTCTGGAGTGGGACTTGAACCCACAACCTTCTGACTCAGAGGCAATAGTGCTGCCACTGAGGCAAGGCTGGCACCTAAAGCGTTCACATCACGCATCTGCAACTTCTCCTTATTCCTTTCATGACACTTCTCAGTAAATTGTCCCTTTAAAAGCCTATCTCATCTTCAAAGCATTGTCTCCTTCTGCACAGCTATAATATTTAATTGAATCCCTCTTGCTGCTGTCTACAACTCATTTTTCTATTGACCTTTTACCCCTTTTAATGCTCATTTTAGTTATCTTCAACTGCCTTTTTAATAACCATTAGTACTCACTACTTTCTGTTACTGCTATTCTTTAAATAATTCTGCTCATCTCTTAGGTTACTTTTGACCTGTTTCTTGGGTCTTGCCCTTTTGTTCTCTTTCTCTCTTGGATATACTTTCTCTCCACATTCATTAAAATAGTCTTAAAAAAACTATGCAGTATGTAGAAGTCAGAAACAATAGGATATAATTTTGTTAAATCACAATTTTAACAACCATGCTCCCGTTGCAATTTTGCTTCTAAGTGAGAAAATGTGGACCAGTATGTCAACCTCTCGTAATGTATGATGCTGAAGTGGCAGAGCAGTTCATCTACAAGTAAATTAGTAATTATCTTGCAGCATAAATCACAACAGGAATACATTTGTTCCGAAAAGGGCGATAAGCTCTCTGGCAGACTTGTATTTTAAATTGGGATGGATTTTAATTTCCAGTTCTGAAGCCAAAAACCCTTGACTGAGGTACATTTAAACTGCTTACAGTCGTAAGTAGCTTCTCCACACAATCAGGTGCCACGCTGTGTAAGTGGGTCAGGTGGAGCTGTAGATGAATCTTGTTGCTGAGGACATCCTGACAGAGAGGGCAGCAGATGACGGGCTGCATGGAATGCTGGGACATGACATGCATCTGGATCCTGTTTGCATCCTTACTGTTATAATTACAGTAGGGGCACTGGTAGAGCTGAAACCAAATAGCATTTAATAAAATGTATGTTAAAAACTGGTGGTATATAGCACGCAAGGTTTTTCTGTTCTGCTTCTTTTAAAGATTCGCATATCATTTCATTTTGCAGTGAGATAGTACAAGAGCATTCATAAAGCATGAAGTCAAATTGAATACAGTGTTTATTCCTTCTTGTCGACAAGGGCCAGTTCTATACTAACAAAGAAAAAGTGGCTAATCAAATTGTCCTCACTTTTTACAGTAAGATTTCAATTCAAGACCACATCTTTCTAGTTGTTTTACCCATTGTTATTGTGAAAAATTAGACTCACATGTAAGCTGCCATTTTCAGTACTCTCAAACGGGCCCCTGTTTACAGTGTGGAAATTTCTTGCACCATGTCAAAAATTAAGACAATTTCCCTTTAAGTGATAATTGAAAACAGAAAACTTTACATCAAGATATACCAAAGATAAAACTAGACATTTTGAATATTTGAATATTTGTCAATAAATCTTTTATAAATAATTTGCTGGGAAATATTTGACGAGCAATTAATTGGGAACAAAAATTATAAACAAAATAGACTATAAAAAAAACAACTGATAAAAAATCCTTTAGTCTCTTACCTGCTCCTGACTGGGTTTGCTGCTACCAGTTGAACGAGGTCTCTTGGAAGCAAGGTCATCATCTCCCCCCTGCGGCAGTGACCGTTTTCCGACTACAGAGCTTTCTTGAGGTTCTGTACATAGCACATTTGTTCCTGCTAAGAGAATATAACTTGTCAGTATATGAATGTTTTCATAAACTTCAATTCAGCAAACAAAAATCTGTTAAATATCCACGTCCTTCACTTTTAAAAACTGAGCAGATTATTTTGATTTAGCTCGCCATTTAAAGAGGCAAACTCTCTAATGTTTCCATTTTCTTACAAATATACTCCCAGAAATATAAGCAATGTTTTTTTTTACTTAAAGTAATGCAATCTAGTAGTACCAATTAGGATGTCACACTACTTTGATCAGAACTCACTATATCTGGAGAAAGGAAGAAACAGCAGCAAGATGGAAGAATAATCAAAAGATGTTCTCCTCAAATCAAAGAAGTTAATTTATCTTTAATCATAAATAGTACTCCCAATATTTATTTGGTTTCAGTTCTACCAGTGCCTGAGTTGTGCCTGGATAACAGGTTATAAGCACCTCCTACTGGTTGGGCAGAGCAACTCCATTGTCAGAAATCGTCAGAACTCTTGCTTAATAGCTGCTAGTACAAAAGAATGTCACCCTTGCATGCAATCATTTCTTAACACAGACCAGACAATACAATATTCTGGTAATTCAGACCTTTACTTCACTTGTTTCTTAGTTTTGATATTTTGGCAAAAAAAGATCCAAATCAATTTTGTTGTACCTGAAGCCTCAAGACATTTCCAACCGCAGAGCTACACTGACTGTCTGTTGAAAGGAACTGGAAGCGCTCAAATAAGATGATGGAAAACATACAGAAGTTTATGTATAAATTTGAAAAAAAACCTATCAGCCAAAACATTTTATATACATTATGTCTTTGAGCCAAAGGATTAACTAACTGACAACGTAAAATTGAAATTTAAACAAACGACAAAACTCTTCTCGTTTGATAAAATTTAAACAAAAAATTGCAAAACAGACCAACTTGATAAATCTAATAATTACTTCTCAGCTGTTTAGATAACCTCTTGCTAGCTTGGAAGATTAATCAATATCACTCTCTGACCAGCTCAGCAGTCTGGATTCCAATGTGCTTCAGTTCAGAACACTGCATTTGACAAAAAGATCAGCCTATGTAAACATTAACTACATTTTACGTGCTAAACAGTATTATATGTTTATGTCTGCAGTGCATTCCTAGATCCTATTGATGGTCAATGTTTTTTTTACCCCAGTAATGAATGCCATTCTATTCTACTCAAGTGAAATTCAAACTCAAATCTACGCTACCTGTGATACAAATATTTTGAATTAAAGTATAGCCAGCTCTATGTCACAAAAAAAGAAAAATCAGGCCTATCAGAGACAAAAGCACAATGCTGATTTCCCAGTGTATCACAGTATTCTTTCCAACAACAAATTGCCGAATAATCTTTTATGCTAGGCTGGATATTACATCGGTGTTGGGTAGGCATGTCACATACATCTCATGGCAAACAGAAAACCTCATTTACCAACCTTTCCAATCTCATCCCTGCTCAGCATCATCTGACCTTTTTTTTCAGCTGTTTATTATAAGCACTTCTAATTTTAACTTTCAATTTTCGCCATCTTCCAGTCAATTTGAAACTAAATTATCTTGAGGGTGAGGACTGCAACACTGGACAATGTCGTGAAAATACATCTTGTAATGCAATGAAGATGAGCAATTGATTGGTATCAGATGCAACATAAGCATATATATGTATATAAAATGAAGAATATGTTTTGTGATGCATGCACAATAACTTATTTAAATAAAACATAAGAGAGTGAAGTTACTTTAAATCGATGAGAATATGTAAATTCTAATGTACGTAAATTATTCCTGCTACATGTTCTTAGAAAGGTCTTCATGACAAGGGCTATCATTAGTAGAAAAAAATCATACCTTTTTTTTGTCTGCAGACAAATACTTTTACCTCATAAATGCTATCTTTTGACAAGCAAGTCCTGAAGCAGCACATATTACATTTATGGCTGACATTTAATTTTTATTAACATTATGTTTAATACTCAGCTTTAGAGCTTGCTGTCACATTCCTTAACATAAAATTGTTTCTGCTTATGTATGTATTCTGACCTCATTTTATTTTCACCTATAACAATAATGCACTATTCTAAGTAGCTGCCACATGATATTTCTCAGAATGACACAGGTTCTTCATGATCCTGGTAGCTTGGTCAATTACAACAAAACAAAATGTGGTATTTGATATTTGCACAGCAAAAATCTAGTCTACAAGTCAGGCAATTAACCTGGCTGCTGATTGCAGTTGTCTGGGAGATTTGATTTTCAACAATAGCCCTGACATTGCTTATCTACTTGAAAATAATGTGGCACTATTAACATAGAATCATGTAGTTAGTATACTGTTCCAATTATTGTCTAGTGGGTGCACATAAAATGCATTCACCTATTATGTCTCATACCAAATTCCTAGGATCTGTAAATTACTTCAGTGACTTATGTCCAAGTCTCAATCATCATTGCTTGTGGTATAATTTATTTTTTGTTATTAGTGATAATTGGTACTGAATTATCCACAAGTATTAAAAGACTCAGTAATAGAAAGAGCAGAATAAACCTTAGATAATATGTAGAAAGCAATGTGATCTATTCCAAACATTAATAGGTTTACTGCTTAACAGGTAATGAAGAGGACCCAAAGTGAGAGAGACAAACAGCCTGTTTAAACAGTTAAAAGAGAGAATGAAAAGAGAAGGAACAATTCTGGGGGTCAATCAACTAAAACACTCCTGTTGCAAAGAATTAAAGATGCTAAATAGAGGTACTGGATTGTTAGCTACTTCCATTCAATAAAATCATTAACACTGTCCTTAACTACTTTCTTGAAAAAATATAGATAATCCCATATTTGTACCATTTTATAATACTGAACCCATTATTGACATAATCATGAATTATAGCAAACTTGTCTTTAGGTGCACTTGACAGTACAATATACAGTTGCATTGGCATAGCATTTAAGTATAAAAAACTGTGCATACATTGCAATTAATATGAATATTTAAAGATCATTTTGAGCCTTGTGAGTGACAATGTTTGGAATGATTTAATTCAGGGAGAGCAGTGCCTTGCCTCAGACAAGCTGAATGTACATTAACTAAATTTACAGCATCACAAATTTCATATTTACAAGGTATTCATCTCATGCAACAAAAAAAGCTTTTGTATTTAACTTGAAATAGTAACATTCTATACATTTCAAATACTGAATGTAAAATTATAGAAATGTTCTCAACCACAGAACATTTCTTAATCCACATTACAGAGATACAATTTCTAAAATTAAAATTTTGTTTCAATGTGAATTTTGGTGCTAAACCTCTACTACAGTCCATCATGGGTTAATTGGTTTCAAACATTTTAAATGACTAGAGTTAAATAGAATAGAATAGCAGACATAGTGCTTTTCCATTACATTTTACATCTCTTGTCATTGATGTGAAATACAGAGATGGAAAAGTAGGTTAACCATTACTGACCCATAGTTCAAATGGCAGCATTTAAATGTCAAACTAAGTCATGCATCAAGCCCTAAGCTCAAACTTTGCTCTAGTATGCCTACAGTTGGATAAGAATACTTTTTACAAAGCCTTTGATTAGCAATAAAGAAAACGGCTTGGAAAAAAAAATCATATTTGTTGCTTACAAATTCTGTGTCCTTGATGTCTTATTTCAATGCAGCTATCAGGAATTATGATTTCACCTCTTAGTATACCTAAATTATATTCAAATAATAAAAATAAATATTTGTGAATAAGGAAAGCTTGCTCACAAATGAAGATATGTCTATTGGTAATTTTGCTTAGAATAATAAAGGTTAATTTACATCTTACTTGTGTTTACTGTATTATTAAAACTGTTCCCTTAAGCCATGTCAGAGACACATTACATCTATGCAGTGCAGAACTAATCTGGAGTTTATCCAGATTAATACATTTGCATTGAAATGTAATTTCGATTATAATTAATCTAAAGTGACACTAGATTAAAACGACAATATAAATGAGATATTGGTGAGTTCTGCTTCGCCAGATGAATTTTCGGTCCAGTAAAAGCTATTTGTACTTAGAGTCTTGAATTCTGCTTCCTGATTATTCCAATGTACCAATTACCGAGATAAACTAATGTATGCAACAACATGGTGACACAAGTACTCTAATGCTGGAATTTTTTTATCGAAAGGTTTAGCTACTAAATGGGTTTTATGTTACTAGGGTCCATATTGCATAATCTGGAGTGATTTTGAAATTATGAAAATTAAACTGAAAAGTGAAGATCTATTTTCCTGATGCATAGTCAATTTGGCTAGATTGAAACTGCATAGTAGCAGTGGCGCAAATGAAGATACCAATTGTAATATGCTTACTAAAATTCCCCTTTTAATCTTCATGAAAGGCAGCGGTGTTTCCTATTTAAAAAAATAGTTTGTATTCATTTTCAGACTCATTTTGGAGCTCATGTCTTCTAGGTATAAAAAAAAGACATACGACTACCTGGAACCAATAGTCTTTAACCTATTTCAGTGCTTCTGTTTTACCGCATCCAACATAATGTAACTGTGTCTAGCATGCGGCAAAGACAGCTAACGTAATATTAATTTTTCACTGCAGTTTTCTCTTTGAAACTAAACTCAAAAAAATACAAACTAAGAAAAAAACCCATCAAATCATGCACCCTGCAATATCTGCCAAGTAAAATAGAGAAAGGAGCCTGTGGTATTTATACCAGATGCTGGTTTTATGCAAGATGCGATTAAAGCAGGACAATTTCTGCAAAAAGCATTAATTCAGAATTTATTGCTCAGGTAGAGAAGGCTGCTTTGTATTACTAAGGAAAATGACTAAAAAAAAGTAGGCTGAAAGGCCTCTGGTCAGCGATACTGATATGCCTCACCATAATGGAAAAAATACATGATTGGTATCTAATCCTGTGCTTAAACAAAATTAATATGTCATCAGAGGAATCACAAGTACAGCAAAGATTAATGAAAGGCGCTTAAAATTACAAGCACGCAAACTTATTTGATTAAAAAATAATCTCACTGGCCATTCTGTAATATTCTTCAACTTATCCGCATCTATCCTGTCAGATGGTTATGATTAAAAATAGGTCAGCGTGAGGCTACTGATAGAAATCACATGTAAAACACACATGTGATGAATATGATTGAGACGGGGGAGGGGAACTGGGCAGATAATTTTAAGATGAAAGAAAATTTAACGTGGAAAAATGACAAAATCTACAAGTATTACCAGAGTCTTTGTCAGACTTCTTGTTTTCTTTGTTGTCTTTTTCACTTGTGTCCTTGTTATCAGTAGCAGCAGCTGGAACAGTGGTTTTACCAGGTCCTTCAGAGTCTTCACTCTGCTCATCTGCAATTAAAAAAATAAGGGAGATTAGGATAGCAGATTACAACCTGTGCAGGATTTGTTTAGGGGAAACATTTACTGTCTTCTGTACCCTGTACTTCACAGATAGTAAAAAGTAAAAATACAGGGTATGCAGTCCTGTACTAATTTCAAAGCTTTTACTCTGCATTGGAAAGTTAATTAATATCCAAGTAAAACACTATTCACCACTTGTAAATCTAAAGTCATTTATTTAATTGCATATCTGGATGCAAAATCCAATTAATGTTGAACTTTAGATGTTTTCTCACAACAGCCACACAAATGATTATAGGACATATATCTACATCAGTTGATATAAGTGATAATAGAAAATTGATAGTTTAATTGTATGCAGGCTTTTATTGACAATATATAATTGAATATAGTCAAGCACAACATTTACTGAATGCCACAATAGAAAATTGAACTAATTTAGCTTTTTGGCCATTTTCTATTGATTGGAGACTGTATGATTCATTTTTGAAAAGATGATTACCTATAGGGGGCACTCTTTTAGATACAATATAATATTCTCTCAATCAGCATACAGTTGACACTGATTTAAAATGCTTGCTATAGACAGATTACATTGCGTAACTCCATCTATATCTATATCCAAATCTACAAATGCAAAAGCTGACATCAATTTAAATAGTTATGTATTCTTCCAAGCTGTAATAGTGCTGGATTAATCTGTTTATGTAGTTAGCTGCATGGCTAGGGTTATGCAGCACTAATCCATGAAATGCCCACTGTTCCTTTTCATCCTGTGATCATTTGTCTCTCACTGTGTTGATGTCACATTTTAATGAATTTTTAGCAGTCTGAGTAATGCCAGATAACCAGGCCCGCAACTCCCACAGCACCGCATGCTGCGTTCATTGCATTGCAAAATAAAAATCATATTTGCAGGGCCCGGTAGGAATTAAACAAATTAGGAGATGGAAAGAAAATGGCGCAGTATCCTGTCGGTCAAAGCAAAAGACTGCACTCATCAGATTCATAAAATCTTAATAACCATAAGAATTGACCCTGAGGAAGCAAACAGGTCCCGAGCACACTGTCATATAGTCCCCCAGCCCTTGTTTGATAAGCAATGCTTTTGTTAACTGACTAAGACAAGTTAACCCCTTAAGTTCTATATTAGTGTACCATTTTACATTTAAGCACAACATATCAGCTCAGGAATAAATATAACATAACATTTTCATTGCAAATGCTATAGTGATTGAAGGGGAGAAAATGAACACACTCTGAATGCTATGTTTTATTGATAGTGTTCTGACAGCAGGATGAAATATTCCCTGTCATATGCAGCAGCTGGTTGCAAAAATTGCTAGTTTAGCACTAAGATGACTTTTGGGTGACAGCATTCCAAAATTCTGAAATGCAGAAATAATAAACCTGAGTGCTGTGTTCAATCAGTGGATTAAAAACATTCTACGCGGATATAAAATACTATGTTTGGTTTTACACACTGGTACAGATTGTTTAATTTTATTTTTCAATTTGAAATCAATTCAATTTACTTGCTGTACATATTAGAACTGATATGAGTAGGTTTTGCCTTTACACAAAGGCAAGAAATGGGATCATTTTAAACTGATCTCTTTTAATCCATCTCAAGGGTGTGTTAAAAACAGATTGATCTAAATTGATTTGTACCGTGATGTGCACAGATTAACCTGATTCAGACTGATTAGAATTGGTTTCCAAACTCTATTGGACTGCATCTACTCCCCCTTATTTGTCTCAATGGTAGCATTTCAGTATTTTACCGATCCTGATTGTTAATCAAAGTGGAGACTTTGCAAGCTCGCTGGTCGCAGTAGGTGGACAAGGCTGTATTTGTAAAGGTGGTAGGGGAGCACAGTTTGGGCTGCTGAGAGTGTGTGATCATGACCTGATAGGGCTATGTTAATACCAAGTGCACACACAGCTCATATCCAGTGTCGGGCCCTACAGCCTTAGAAAGCTTGTGAAAGACCTTTCTTTCTCATCCTTGGGAATTTATGCATTGTTCTTTCACTGGATTTACTGACCCATTTCCCGTGGGCGAGGAAATGAAGTGTCACGGAGTGTCCTTACCTTCGGGGGACATGAAATTTTCAAGGCTATCACGGCACACATTAATAAAACATGGTGTGTTAAAAGGCAAATTATGAACCCAGTAAGAGTGACTATCATCTGGGTCTCATCAGTCAGTTTGCTCGGCCCTCTTCTGCCTTTCTGGTATGTGTTTTAAGAGCGAGAGAAATTCCCAGACATGTTCTCCTATACATCATCATGGAGTCTGACCCTGGCCTGACCCTCACAACAGTTTGACTAATCTGAACGTGAACAAAGACTTTGTGTCAGCAGCTCAGAGCAACTGTGGGATAGACTCTCCCCATCAACTTAATGGCAAACAGCAGTGCTGAGGCTATAACTTTAGATGGTTCCAACGTACCACAAACAAATAAACCTCTGAGGTAAACTGTCCGCCAGATACATATTTTTATCCTTTTACCTCTCTATTTGCTTGAATGCAGCAAAAAGAAAATATATGTAAAAAGAAATATATATATTTTAAATCCTGAGACAGGCCTACAGTGAATTTACAATAGTGACTCCTATGTGCGTTAAAATGTTAAATTCTGCTTGATTATGATATTCAGCACAACTGAATCCTATTTTGATTATGATATAAATTCCACGGAAAAAAAATCCTATCGGGTTTGATAACAAAGTGTGCACAGTTTTTACATCTTTTCCTTTTAAAAAATTGTGCTGATTTTTCTCATTGTATCTACTACTAAATGTGAGGCCATGTACTGCAGAAATTAAAAAGGTATGAATGTCGAGTAATATTTCCCTGGTTACAAGGAAAAGACTAACGTGTATCAAATTAATGGCTGAAGGAGGACATGGCAGTCTATTTGCCTAATACATTTCTCATTAGAAAATGTGAGACTTTCAAGGCCACAGGGTCTAAATAGAGCTCAGGGTACCTTTTAATGCACAGGTTTTATTACATGCTGTGGTAAAAACAGGCACACTGCCATGGAGAATGTTGGAGCTATAGCTTTTCTTAATTATAATCAAAATTAATTAGCAGAAACTCCAGGGTTAGGTGATCTCCAAAGTGAGCTCAATGATATTTTTAACTGTCTTTTTGTAACAGATATATCACATTCTCACAGTTGTGCTGAATATCATAAGCTTATGCCTGAGCAATAATTATTTTCCTAATCTGCTTTCATCAGGAAAACTAATAAGGTTTAAATTTCAGTTTAAATATATACATACTTTTATTCTAGAATGAAGTGCACAGAAAAAGGTGGCTTAGAACAACATTTTTGACAGAGAAAGGTTAAAATGTACATTATGGAGATTATGCTAACGGCACTAGAGCATTAAAAATCAGAATAAAATTAACATTTGTCTAATACATTTTAACAAGGAGATATAAGAATCTAGTTCTAATCGATTCAATGTTTTTAATCCACATTTTGCACATGCTGTTTGGAGGATAACCACAATTATTGTCTACAGCCCACTAAGCTTTAATTAAAATGATTCATAATATTTTACTCTATTTTCTCCCTCTTCTTAAACACCGAAAGCTGCACCCCACCCCCAACCCTACATCGCCATCATGCTTCCACCATCAGCCAGGGTCGTCTGGCCACTGTGCCATTAACCAATGGGAGATGAATTCCATGGGGGCCGGATTAGTCCTGCTACCTTCAAGGTCCCCCCCCTCCCCTTGACAGATCGAACACTCTAGTATTGCAAATGGTTCTATCCAGGGTCAAGAGCAAGAACCTTCCTCCTTCCGCCATATACAGTACAAAAGCTATCTGAGTGGAATCAAGTTCAAGTGCCATCTTCAAATGTGAATGGTCTGAATCCTGACCCTATGAATGAACATTCCTGCTCTACTGCTAGCTTTAAGCACCTCCCCCTACAATTCATTCATAAAAACAGATTCACTGTTTTCAGCCAAATGAACTTTTTACTTAATGATGGACAACGGATTTACAAGAGAAAGCAAAATCGAGCAACCTACCTAATTTATAGTAGGTTATCAAGAAGAGATCCCAGAAGTCGTGATTACCTTTTACAAATAAAGAAAAGAACACCTTTGGTGTGAAATCCCCCATTTCACATGTAGTCTCTCTGTCTCTTGAGATGAGATTCTATTACTGTTCTCTGCCCTAATTTTGTCACTTTAACCACTTAGAATGCCACACCCTGCCCGAGCACCAGCTTTCAGTCTCTTTCAGGGGTCTCTGAGATCAAACTCTGCCTTCTTCTGCTTATGGGTAAGTGATAATGACTTAAGAATAAAAACTTCTGACATACTATCATGTTCTGTGTGAAAGTTTAAACCATTGCTACTAGGATATACATCTCACCCGCATTATGACATGATCTTTGGAAGCTGTGCATTATGTTGATCACAATGAAGTTCATGCCATAACGAATGTCCTATGACAATACCATGAAACGTGACCTAAAAAACAGTGGAATGGAAGTTCGGTAGTCTTAGAACAGATGAAGTGTATTGGGTGTGGCTGCTTCTTTTTGAGGATGGGCTATAGTATGCATTGTATGTAAACCTAAACTGAGATGCACTACAACTGACAACGAAATCCACTAATGATTTTTAATCCTATTGCAGTCACCTACTATCGTAGTAGGTTTGCTGTACAATAATTATAGCCATAGTTGTTCCAAACACAGACAAAAACAAGTTTTGAGTCATTGCTTTCAGTTTCACTGAATATTTTACACTGATTTTGGGGCAAAAACTAGGGGGTAGATTTTGACTTTGTGTGATAGTATAAAACGAATGATAGCGAATTGGAAGCCTGTTTTACATCAATCCCGGCTTTTATTTATAAAAATTGGAAGACATGTAAAACGGTCTGTCAGTTTGCTATCACCCATTTTACACTATTGCACAAAGTCAAAATTTACCCCTCAGCCTCACAGGAGCCTGGGAGAACATGCACAATTTGTCAGTTTTGCATGGTTGATAAATTTCATGGTTTCCTGACAGTTACTCCTGTTATTTGTGGCAGCACCCAAAATAAATTTGAATTGCAAGAAAGATTTTTCCACCATCCAAAAAAATCCATGGTTAGATCCAATAAGAGAGGCGTGGTACTGCTGCAGTGCCAGGTTCACGGTTCTTGATAACGTAGACATGATGCTCTGCCAGTGACTTTAAAAAAAATGCATTTTCCCACAAGAGGATTTTTGACATATTGTAGGAAGAGAATACTGAGGGCAATGGGCTGTAGACCCACAGGCCCACAAAATCTGCACACCTGCTACTACTGAAAGAAATGTCAGTGCCATTATCATAGAATAATATTCCTAGGCACTCCACAAGGAGGATAGGACACAGAAAATTATTTTGTTTACCTGAGTGAAGGACAGCAAATATAGATGTGAGAAAGAGGGGGGGTGAGGAGAGATAAATGAGATAAACATGCACACACATATATACAGATAGGATTTGATATCAAAAGATACTGAATACATACTTCACATTTTTGTTGTGGCCCATGCAAGTCAGTGCTTGAATGCCTTTCGTGATATATTTGTGCAACAAGTCACAGAAATCAGTACACAACTGTTCACAGTAAGATTTAAAAGCAGAATCACTGTCACAGCCCCAGAGCAGATTGACAAATCAGGACCCTGGGAAGGGGCTCCATTCACAGGTCATACCTTTGATAACCTAAGCAACTATTGATTGAGTTTGGTATTTCATGAACTGTGGAATTAGGTGATCTAGAACATTATTATTAAGGAAAGCATATCTATCTCAGGTTCTGTTTTTGTAAACTACGCTCAACATATCTACTGTGTGGTAATATACGGGGAGATTTAGTGTGGGAAAAAGCAGTCTGCAGCTCCTAATGAATATATAACTAGATGGCCTAAAACGGCTAAGAAACAAGAGATTTTTTAATTCATTCTTGGGATGTTGGTGTCGCCGGCAAGGCGAGTGTCTACATCATTAAATTCAACAGAATGAGTGAACCCTGTCCACTTTGCTGAACCCACGCAATAAAAAAATAGTCTAATAAAAATGTATTTTTCTTTTAAAATAGTTTATGGCAGAAGATATCTGTTTCAGACTTATGGGCATGATTTTGACCCTGAGCCAGTAAGGGGGCGGGGAGGGGGTCAAATAGCGGAAGGGAAACCCGGAAGTACGGGTTTCCCGTATATCCTTACAATTTTGACGTAAGGACATCTTTTTTTTTGTCGGTTTGCCGTCCGACTTACCGACCTGATTGATAGGCTGGTCTCAGTCGAACGAGAGACCAGCCAGGGAGAGGACGTATTCAGGCAAGTCTTCAGGTAAGTCTTTGTTTGTATGGATGGGGGGCAGAGGCATGAGGGGCATGTGTGGGCATGGGTTGGCACAGGGCATAGGGGCGTCAGTCTTGGGGGGAGGGATTGGGGGTCAGTCACGGTGGGGTGTTGGGATGGGGGTCATCGCGAGAGTCCGCGATTGTTGGGGGGGAGGATCGGGGATCGGGGTTGGGGGTCCATGATCGGGGGGGGGGGGGGTTTGTGATCGTTGGGGGGTCGCTGCAGGTAGGCTTGTTGGGCCTGGGGAAGCACCTCTGCTCCTCCGGGCCCACAAACTGTGCCAGAAAGGCATTTACCTGTTAGTCTCGGGCCTTCTCACCTCCATTTATGAGGCGTAAAAGAGAAGGCCTGGGAATCCCGGCCCCCCGGGGCTGAAATCGAAAACTGTGGGAAAATGGAGGCCCAAAGCCTCCTTGACAGGTTTTAAGGCGTGACTCGCCTTCTGGGAGCGGGTTGGTCACCTGCCGCTCGTCCCACCCTGGTGAAAACCAGAAATGGGCGGGTTGGAGATGGGTTGGGGCGGGTCTGAAATGGTTGCAATTTTGAATGCCCCCCCCACCCCCAACCCACCCGTTTTTCACTGTTAAAATCGTGCCCATGTAGCCTTTATGTTTTTTCATAAACTAGTTTTTAAAAGAAGACCATAACAGCACCTTCATCCTACCGTCATTTAGAAAGTCCTAGAGACAAATATGGGTTAGAAATTCCATTGTGTGCGATTTTTAAGGAATTGATTGATGCTTTTGTGTGAAATTCTTCTATTCGCTAATTCAGCAAAGGTACTAACCCACCACTTAGTTAAAACAGTGAACAGTGGAATTTCACCTGAAAGCATTAACCAATTAATTTAAAGTAGTGCACGGAGAAATTTCTACCCCAACCTGCTCCAGAAATCTATAGCTTTTGCCAATCTTCAAACAACCTACTTATACTTTCATAGTTGAATTTTTTTCTAATGCTGATTTTGATGTGTATTTCTTCATCTCATATACTAATAATGTGTTATACATAAGACTGAAAAACTGAAACCCCATGAAACGAATGTATCCATTTCAGCCATTTCTAACAGAAAATAAAGGATACCTGGGAGTGATTACAAGGCTGTAGTCTAATCCAGGGTTCAGATGATGTCATCAACCATGAGAATGGACTCAAGCGGTTTAAAACAATCATTTAAACTACTCAATTAGATTACAGTCTTCAAATCCCTCCCTCGTATTTTCCATTATTTAGAAGTATATTGTTTCAATTTTATGTGGGGGTTTTATTCTGCTTTTGGTTATTGGTTTTTGTGTTGGCAGTGGCTTTCCATGCCGATGCCAACAGTCAGTATGATCCTGTTCTGAGCCATGACATTATTCACACGGAAGGATTAACAATTATGATGTTACTACTGGTGGTTTGGTCGGAAAAATCTATAGTTGATTACAACAACAACTTGCATTTATATACCACCTTTAACACAGTAAAAAGTCCCAAGGCGCTTCGCAGGAGCATTATCAAACAAAATTTTACACCGAGCCATCAAGAATGCAACTATTATACTCACCAAATATTAAGCTATTGCACTGAGTATAGCTAGTTATATAATGTAAGCCAAGTAGTGCAAGAATTTTTTACACTACAGTTAAGCTCATCAGTGCACAAGCTCAGTTTGGTTTCGGAACCTGCTAATTAACTAATGTGTAATGAATGGATCGTGTGACATTTGACTGTTGATCTACAATGCTCCCATCATCATCTTTTAGCAGAACGTGTTGCTGTTTTTCACTTTTGATTCACAGCTATACTACTTCATCTTGATTCGTACATTCCACAAGACTTCATAAAATAATTATTTTGTTACTAATTGGGAAGTCAGTTTTAAGAGGTTTTCTCTATTTTATGAAAGACCACAAAGAGATCAAATAAAAATCCACATATAAATAATGCAGTGAAGAACTACAGGACATGTGGCCCACCTCCTGCACCCTTACATTAATTGGTGTAAGCATCTTTCAATCCAAAATGACCAGATCTATGGGAAGGAGTCACAACAAAGATAGCCTTCTTATAACAGTACACAATTGATTTGATCTTTGATCTGTCGGCAGGGTGAACTGAATTAAATATAACTATTTTATCGTCAGCATAGCCATCGGTACTGTATGCTTTTTCACAGCACAATACAGCAGCTGCTTATTCCAGCCAAGACAACTGACCGCATTTATCACCAAATGTCCCAATTTCACTCAAGGTCAGAACATTAAGGCAGCAACCACTAATCAGCCATTTTTCATGAGGAGCTCACAGAAACCAGCCAAACATGCTGTGTCTCAGTTGAAATATACACTTGCATTTTTAACAGTGTGAAAACCTCACAGGTGTCCAATCTGAATGAATGTAGAATTTTTTCTCAGAATTTTTACATTTAGATACTGAAGGTAATTCTAACAGGATAATTGTGATAATTAACTATGCTGTTTCACACCAATAATGGAGAGAAATATCAACCATCTGTTTGCAGTATACATATTTTATGTATAGATTTTTGAAAATACCACAAAATGCCCACCACCCAATGCTATATCACAGCAGACGTATGTTTGAATGGATGGATTTATTCTCAACAAAATCAGGCAGCACAGGAAGCAGCAGTTGGTCTAAAAATGCATGCAGGTTAAAAAAATATGGAAATGGTATCTTAATATTCTGTCAGTGAATATTGCTTGTATCATTGTTCTTGCAACAGGACAGCCAGCCTGATGGAAACAATTATTATGGCATTAAAAATAATCAAGATAAAATCCTTTCCATTTTGATATTTTTCTTCTTTTTCCATGTTTATTAAAGGATGATTTTAAACATCTGTCTCTTAATTGTTTCATCTATGTAGAAGCCGAAGGGTAAAAATTTCACACACGCCCTCCAACGTGACCTGTGGTTAGACAGAAAACAGTTTTACCAGTCACCACGCAGCTTCCTGTCTATGACTTCTGAAAGCACTGGAGGCCGAGGTTAATGGCCTTTCCAATCTCTGTGATAAGAATTCATTTTGTTCTATTACCAGCAGTTATCGTGGAGCCTGCTGCATCACTTCGGCAGGGTTCAATCAATGAGAGAACCTAATGAAGTAACCAGCTGTAGCTCTATTTCCCTGGTCAACTCTATCAGATAAATAAGATCTATCAGTCAAATCTCAAGCTTTGCCTCTGTAACAGCATCTTCATATGCAAAGCCCATATGCATATAAACTAGTGACACTGAAGTATTTCTTTTTAATCTCAAATTTTTATATTGTTTTCAAGAAAGGAGAAATGGAGTGAAATGAACTTGGCGATTCAGCATTAAGGATGACAATAATGCAATGCGGGTTGGAATGGTACAGATAGTTAGAGCACCACAGATTTGCTTTTCACCAGTGAAAAATTTACAGCAGATCAACAATTTAAATGTTGAATTAGCCGCAGAATTTTTAAAAAATCTATTGCATTTCCTTTGAATGCTATCAAAGAATCAGAAGACCTGTTTCATATTTGAGAAAATCCAAGTTGTTTATTATTTCTTGATTTGAAACTGCAGATGTGTCATCTGTGAAGATTGACAAACTGCTGCAGTTACAGGCGTTGCTTTACCAATCATCATTTTCATAAGGAGAGTTAACTTTGTGGAACTTTTTAATTTGAAGGTACGTACTGTTCAGTAGAATAATAAACATATATTTCATTTTTTATTCCTAACTTGGTGACAACTTTGTAGGAGGAATTAGCCTTCAAAAATGATAGCTTTTCTAATCACGTGCCCAGCACGTGAGTGCAAAAGACAAGGTGAAGCGTTTGCAACCATCTTAAGCCAGAAGTACCGAGTTGATAATCCATCTCGGCATCCTCCTGAGATCCCCACATCACAGAAGCCAGTCTTGGGGGTCACTGTTGACCAGAAACTTAACTGGACCAGCCACATAAATACTGTGGCTACAGGAGTAGGTCAGAGACTGGGTATTCTGCGGTGAGTGACTCACCTCCTGACTCCCCAAAGCCTTTCCATCATCTACAAGGCACAAGTCAGTAATGTGATGGAATATTCTCCACTTGCCTGGATGAGTGCAGCTCCAACAACACTCATGAAGCTCGACACCATCCAGGACAAAGCAGCTCATTTGATTGGCACCCTATCCACCACCTTAAACATTCACTCCCTCCACCACCGGTGCGCTGTGGCTGCAGTGTGTACCATCTACAAGATGCACTGCAGCAACTCGCCAAGGCTTCTTCGACAGCACTTCCCAACCTGCGACTACTACCACCTAGAAGGACAAGAGCAGCAGGCACATGGGAACACCACCACCAGCACGTTCCCCTCCAAATCACACACCATCCTGACTTGGAAATATATCGCCGTTCCTTCATCGTCGCTGGGTCAAAATCCTGAAACTCCCTACCTAACAACACTGTGGGAGAACCTTCACCACACGGACTGCAGCGGTTCAAGAAGGCGGCTCACCACCACCTTCTCAAGGGCAATTAGGGATGGGCAATAAATGCTGGCCTTGCCAGTGACGCCCATTAAAAAAATGTAAAACATGCATTTGAAACTTTTTGACATCCTGTCCAGCTGAACTGCCAAAAGAAAGACAGGTGTGTTACTTCAGTGAAAGCTGAAAGGTGTTTTGGAATAAAAACTTATTTTTTTCTCTCCTGATCCTTTTTGTGTTTTGCTGCTGACACAATGCATTCTTTGAAGCTTCCTGCGCAGGTCACATCCAGTCATATCACATCTGCCTGTTATTTGCTGTACTGCACGTTGAAAGCTACTTGTAGCTTTGTTTACTTCATTTTGTTAATCAAGACAAATTAGCCCACAATGAAATTTGTACTCTTTTAGCTAGATTAACTGGTTGTTCAAATCCAAATTAATGGAACCACTGACATTTGCTTCTGGAAAGGAAAATAGCACAGAAGAGAAGCCAATAAAAGCAATTGCTGAGATTCAGCTCCATAAGCACGCACAGAAAATGTCTATTTCATTAAAATCTAAACAATATCACATGTACAATGGAATATGCAATGAATATGGACATATGAGTAGACACGTAACATAAGCTGCACATGTATTTTTTCCAAAGATTAAAGTTTGATGCCTTATACAACAGCAACATTGTTTTGTTCTACAGTTACCACTTGAGTTTGAAAAACCAGAGCTAAATGAAAACTGGAAACAACGTTACTTAATGAATGGAGTGCAATATCTATCAAACTCTCATTATGATATTTTATGATATTGAAATTAATGAAACCTGTTTTCCATAAGCAAATAAGACCTATAAATGGTACCATGCACAAAACCATTGTTTTTCATTCCGTTCAACTTAATAACTCATCCACTATTTCATGAGTTATGAGACTAAGCATATAACTTTTCATAACAGTAACAACACAAGTTGTACCACTCCAAGGCCCTTTCCATGCGTAATCTTCAAATTGAACTCTTAGTACCATTGCACAAGTGAGTTCAAGCCTGATTTAAATCCTTAAAATATAAAGATTTTATTAGGAAAGCTGAAGGATCATGGGTATTCCAAGCCAGACATGAAAGTAGATAAGATTATTATACCCAGAAGGCATTTTAAGAACATCTGTCAATTTTCTTTTATAGAATGTACTGATTGTGTGCTATTGATTGCATCTTAAACAAAGTTGTTACAAAACCCAACCATTAACAATTCACAATGAAAGGGACAATCGATATTTAAATGACTCTCTTCATTGATTTAAAATTAACTTTCAATTAAGAGATCCATATGACTTTTAAATGCAACACTTATCCATTCCAGCAAAAAGGTGCATTTATTGATACTCTTAAATAGCAGTGGCTGCTTTCACATCGATTCGGTCATTTGTGCTGTGATTCGTTAGCGTCATCAGCTTTAAAAACATGTACCACAGCTTCACAACGCCTTATAGCACTAGCAGATGCAAGGAAGGGTTTGTTATATCAGCACGCTAACACTTTTTCCATTAAAATGCAAGAAGCCTGGAAAATAACAACAGGTAGGACAAATGAAGTTGCAGTTATTTGAAAATGTATCTTTATCTGTACGGTTCTGCTAAATGCCGTCAGATTTTAAAACAATGAAACAGTCAATGCTGCTAGCTTCCACTACACAGGAGTGATCCTTTATTTTGACTAATTAGACTATTGATAGCTTTTGTTTCTGTAGACGAGCAATGGACAAAATCTTTATCAGCTATATTGATCCATCTAAAGCTCAACTATATTTTTAGGCTATGAGCAGCTTCTGTAAGATGTCTGAGTGTGTATCATTTAATATAATCCATGATATTGTTGACACACAGTTTGTATAGCATCTTAACGTGAAATCCAGTGTCTTAACATAGGGAATGGTACTTAGACCTTATTAACTAGAATACTGCTATAGTGCAATTAAAGTTATTAGCACTATTTACATGCAGCCTTGTTAATTTGCAAACAATTAGAACTAATGCCAGCTGCTAATTAAGCCATGCTGCTGAACAGAACTGAGTGGTTAATTAGAAGGAACTGAATACGAAATATGCCCTTTAGCCTGCCAATTTCACAGCACTTTGTTACTCACTTCACCTCATGTTACATCCAAGTAAAGAAAGCATTTAAATCAAGTGCAGTTTAACAATGAGAGCAGTATATTGTGCTCTCATGCAGCAGGTGTACCCTGTACATATAGCTATTTTTTTCATTTGGCATAACTCACCCAGTGATTAAACAGAAAAGTGCAGCAGAAAGAGGGAAAAGATAAACAAAGTGCCATAATTTGGATTTGTTGATTTAATTGCAATTATGATAGAAATGGAGATATAGTTCTCTTGAAATATCCAGGTTTATGTGGCACCGTAACTTTTCATATCAACCTGAAAATGAATAGCTTTGTTACAAATTCTGCTGGATCCTGTTCGATTGGGTTCTATTTTTTAACTTTTTATTATGTACATATAAACTAAAATTTTGATTGCCATGTCTTCAGGCTCAGGCCTACACTGATGCAAGGAACTTATGCTGGGGTTTGGAAAATGATGCTACAGATGGAGAAGGATATTTTGTACTTTTGTGCATTCTAACTGATCCTTTTAAAGGGTCAAGCCTTTCAATTCAAGGTTGTCCAAATAAAGACAAACTTGTAAATAGTTCATTAATGACCAGATTCAGGACACATTCTGACAAAACCACTAGGCTCCAGTCCTTGTCGTAGACTTGGTCCAGACATATATGCAAGAGCTAAATGCTAGGGGTGGGATGAAAGTAGGTGCTTTCACATCAATGCAGCATTCAACCAAGTAAAACACCAAGAAGCCCTAGAAAAATTGAGGTCAATTGGGATGAATGGGAAAACCGTCCAGTGGCTGGAGTCATACCTGTTGGAAATGGTTATTGGAGGCCAATCATTGCAGCCCCAGGACATCACTGTAGGAGTTCCTCAGGGTAGCCTCCTTATCCCAACCATCTTCAGCTGCTTCATCAAAGCCTTTCCCTTTATCATAACGTCAGGAGTGAGGCTGTTCTCTGACAATCCTACACTGTTCGGTTCCATTCAGAACTCCTCTGTTAATGAAGTGGTCATGCCAGCCTACAGCTGAAACTGGACAACATCCAGACACAAGCTGACAAGTGGCAGGTAACATTGATGCCACATAAGTGCCAGGTAATGACCATCTCCAAGAAGAGAAAGTACAACCACATTGCCCTAACATTTAATGGCATGCCTTAATATTTAATTGCGAAGATCCCCATCATCAACATCCTAGGGATCACCACTGACCAGAAGCTTAACTGGACCAGCCATATCCACATCATGGCTACAAGCACAGGGCAGAGGCTGATTACTTTGCAACAGGTAGTTCATTTTGTGGCTCCTCACTGCCTCTTCACTGTCAACAAGGCTCACGAATGTTATAGATACAGTGGAGCAACTCACCAAGTTTACATGGACAGGGCCTTCCTCCCCAGCGAAATCTATCACCAAGAAGGACAAGAACAACAAGATCATTGGAGCATCAAGTTCCCCCCCAAGTCACACACTATCCTGACTTGGGCATGTACTGCAGTTTCTTCATCGTTGCTGGGTCAAAATCTTGGGATTCCTTACCTAACACCATTGTGGGAGTACCTTCAGCACAAGGCTGCATTTACAAGAAAGCTCACCACATTCTCAGGGCAACTAGGGATGCACAATAAATGTGGTCTTGCCAGCGTTGCCCAGATCATGGGAATAAATAAAAAAACATTACCTTTTCAATTCAGTTTGGTATCTGGTCCTGATGTATGCCATCACGGAGTTCTGTTGTGGACTGAGTGCTCTCTACATTATTTAAAGTGTGCACAAGAATGACAGTGGGAAAGAGGGGGATTGAGAGAGAGAACATGTGACAGGGTCCATGTACAAAACAACCTATCTGTTTCACTGTTCTTTGTTGTTATTCTGCTTATTGAAGGGTGTGAATTTTTTATAACAATGTAATAGTTGTTTTGTTTAGTCTTAATGAGGATGAATTAATAAACCGGTTAGGTTGTGTGAGATGCCTCCCCCCTCTCCAGAGGTGATTGACTACTTACTTGAAAAATCCCATAATAAGGATTTAGGATCCACTAACACTACAATTGTAGAATCAGTTCAAATTGCTTTTCATTTGCACCAACACTGCAGTTACATAAATGCGGCCTGAATCTGGTTTCAGGGCCCAAAATCAGGAGAAGGGAGTCTCACTCCGCTTTGCTTCAGAGTCAGTTGGAGTCTTTACGCTTTGCACTGGTGATAAACGTGTGGCATGTAAATGTACTGTTAGTATTATGTTCATTCACGGCAGTCTTGGTCCAAATGCTTATTGTTTCACAGTGGGACAGTGGGTGTAGAGGGTTGTTTTTCAAATTGGAGGCCTGTGACCAGCGGTGTGCCTCAGGGATCGGTGCTGGGTCCGCTGTTATTTGTTATTTATATTAATGATTTGGATGAGAATTTAGGAGGCATGGTTAGTAAGTTTGCAGATGACACCAAGATTGGTGGCATTGTGGACAGTGAAGAAGGTTATCTAGGATTGCAACGGGACCTTGATAAATTGGGCCAGTGGGCCGATGAATGGCAGATGGAGTTTAATTTAGATAAATGTGAGGTGATGCATTTTGGGAGATCAAATTGGGCCAAGACCTACTCCGTTAATGGTAGGGCGTTGGGGAGAGTTATAGAACAAAGAGATCTAGGAGTACAGGTTCATAGCTCCTTGAAAGTGGAGTCACAGGTGGATAGGGTGGTGAAGAAGGCATTCAGCTTGCTTGGTTTCATTGGTCAGAACATTGAATACAGGAGTTGGGATGTCTTGTTGAAGTTGTACAAGACATTAGTAAGGCCACACTTGGAATACTGTGTACAGTTCTGGTCACCCAATTATAGAAAGGATATTATTAAACTAGAAAGAGTGCAGAAAAGATTTACTAGGATGCTGCCGGGACTTGATGGTTTGACTTACAGGGAGAGGTTAGATAGACTGGGACTTTTTTCCCTGGAGAGTAGGAGGTTTCGGGGTGATCTTATGCAAGTCTATAAAATAATGAGGGGCATAGATAAGGTAGATAGTCAAAATCTTTTCCCAAAGGTAGGGGAGTCTATAACGAGGGGACATAGATTTAAGGTGAGAGGGGAGAGATACAAAAGGGTCCAGAGGGGCAATTTTTTCACTCAAAGGGTGGTGAGTGTCTGGAACGAGCTGCCAGAGGCAGTAGTAGAGGCGGGTACAATTTTGTCTTTTAAAAAGCATTTGGACAGTTACATGGGTAAGATGGGTATAGAGGGATATGGGCCAAGTGCAGGCAATTGGGACTAGCTTAGTGGTATAAACTGGGCGACATGGACATGTTGGGCCGAAGGGCCTGTTTCCATGTTGTAAACTTCTATGATTCTATGATTCTAGGTAGTTTAGTATGAATATTTAATTCTGTGATTCAAAATCAATGCAAAAATGGAAATATACATTTTGCTTTTATATCAGTCACTGTTCACAAAGAAAAGTTATTCTTTCTGCTTTAGATTATTACAGCAAACTACTGCCATAAACTGTTTGAATACAGTCGAATTACAGCAGCAAAGAGAAGAGCAGAGAGAAGGTAGTTATAATATCATACACACGTGTGATCATCGGAGATCTATCAACAAGAAGATATTAAAATACATGTTGTATAATTAGGTACATACATGCACATATATATATATAATAAATATATATAAATATATATAAAATGAACTAATGTGTAGTTTTTGCTAATGGCAGCTTATGATTGAACTTTACAGATGTTTGAATATTATCATTTTAAAGTCTACAGGTCATTTGTAAAATTGACGGATGCATCAGAGGTCTGCATAATTTCCAGTAGCCAGCTGTGAAATGCCAATTTAGTTGTGAGTCATACAAAAATTGGCTTATTTGAACAACAGCACACACTTTCAGTTAAAAACTGTAGAAAACTGCAGGCGTCTAGAATGCTGAATGAACAACGAGTCAGGGAATACAGCACATCTATGAGTCTGAGAATCGTGGTCATCTTGTCTACAGTGTATGCAGCATGGTCGTCCATTATAATGCAATTACACAAGTCTCTTTATCCTGACACTAGCATGAGCTGATGCCAATCAGTCTCTAGCTCACTGCTTTTTATGCCATGGCCCAGTGATGTCTGTTCAACTGAAGTTAAACTGCCCCAGGCTGACCTATTCATTACCTATGGGTAGCTTGTGATGTAATCCCTGAGAGTAAAATGCAAGCAAGCTAATTAAATAAAGCATCAAGTTTTTTTTAATACATATAATCTGCTCCTTTCCCCCTCACCCATTGGCATACCTACTTAATACTGTAAATATTTAAAGTCCTCATTATGTCTCATGATCATCACCATCACATTAATGCAGGGCCAATTCTTTATGAGCTAATGAATGTGGGATATATCACTGTTATTTTAAGTGCTGTACAATTAAGAAGTTTCATCATAAATGCAGACACTAAAGTGTAAACTTCACTACATCTCAGATGAATTTGTAATTAATGATTTTTTTTCAATCTTACCACATTCTGTAATAGCATAACTATCAAAACACAAAAAGCTTCTGACTGAAGTTATTGTACTGGCTAGTATCATGACTAAGATCAAAGGTACTGATGTGTGAATTCGATGCCTTGGCCACCCCCTGAAATGTCTAATCATATAACACAAGTGTGACATAATTCAGCATATATTATGACAGTAGCAATTACAGAAAAGTGCATGACACCATTATTTCCAACTGGAAATTAGATGATTATGCTAATTAAGTGATAGATAGCAGGTGGCACAAAGCGGCTGTTACATGCCTGTCTGATCCACAGAGAGAATCTCAGTCGAAATCTGCATGCCCTGTCTCGGCAATGAGTGGCTCAAATGCTGTTTGGTCCCTCAGTGAGGGCTTGGCATTTGCTTTGATTTAGCACTTCCTTATCACATCAAAGAGGTGAAAAAGGTAATTTTACAGTCTGGTGTGAAAATTCCACTGGCACGTTACCAATTTCAGCTGCTGGGATTTGCATGTGTATTAGCATGTTACTAGTGCTGCATCAGAGCAAACTAATAGTCTAGTACAGATGAATAATTTTTCAGGGATGAACTGCTCAATTCAAAAAGCTAAAGTACAGCGAAACCCATTTAGTAAACATGGAGAAATTGCTACCCCCTTTATAATTAAAAATTAACAATTCTAAATGTGAATTGCATTCCTGTTATAGTGAAATTACTCCCCACTTATTGTGAAAATGTAAACACTAACATTTCATTATTTTGTCCATAAAGAATAGTGCTTTCCTTTCAAGGGAATCAGTGCTTCCAGCTTTATGGCAACTTTCATTTTTTGGATATGGTCACAGAAAGATTTATGGCGTAGAAACAGTTTAGCAACGTCATAAGATCATTGATTTTATTTGGAGATAGTTGTGGTGCTGCTGGATGATGTGGGCTCTGTGAAGCATCAATGTGAAATAAATTTCAATTTGGCAAGTGCTGCAGTAATTATTTCTGAAACAATCCCTTTTACTTCAGCACTTGTCCAATGGTGCTGTGAGGCCCTGCACACCAAACTTCAATTTGTTATGAAATAGAAAAATAAAGCTTCAGTAAAAAATACTATTTTCTCCAATGCAATGGACAGTCTCACCATTATCTCTTCCTTTTATTCACAATAGAGAAGGTTGAGCTTATCTCTCTTTGGGACCATTCCTACCCGATGCTACATCACAAAAACAAAATATCATAATCTCTCATTGAGCCTTTCTAAGAGTGTTTAGAACAGTTCAACTACAGGAAATTGTCTTGGATCACATTCTTTTTTGTGAAAGGTAGTCAGCTTTAGAACAGGTTGCCAGCCTGAAGAAGCAAACGACATATCACCTTTAGTCTTGGAGCTCTCTGAATTATTGCCAAGGCTTACTAATTTACTCTATTTCACCAAACTGTCAGTCTGTAATAACCAGCCTTTGTTGAAGCAAATATAATTGACTATAAATGTTCCACTGAATTTGATCTGCTTACAATCTTATTACCCATAAATTAAACATAAAACTATGCCCTACAATTAGACAACTTAAGAAGAACAAATGAGCTCCTAATGATTGCAGGTAAAGCCAGTGTGTAGCTGAGCCATACAGACCAGAAGGTCCCAAGTTAGATTCTTGGTCTGTGCTGAATTAGCTGATCTCAGCTGGGATAGTCAGAATTGGCCTCAGTATCCATGGGTGAGGAAGGGTAAAATCAGTCAGGATTCCCATTCCTGATCATCAGCCAATGACCTCTGATGAAAAACGTGAGTGTGTGCACACACCCATGTGTGAATATCAAATGAGGACATGATTGCGCTTAACTGATATCTCCCCACAATCAAATAGCCAAGTAGAATAGCTACTTGGGTGAGGTATGTAAACCACCTGACACCCATGACCACATCCCAGCATTAGTCCATGCCTTCAGGAGATGAGGGAGAAAATTGGATGGGAAAATTTTTTTTGTAGAAATGTTAAAAAAGATTATATATTTCCTTTGGTCATCCTTTTTTCTCTCCTTTCCCAATTGAGCTGTTCACTTCCATGAGATCCTCTTCAGCCAGAGACCTCAGATATTGAATTGGCCCTAAGTTAAACTTCCCTTTGAGGTTATTGGACCAAATTTATTTATATATTTAGTCCCAGTTTCTTTTCTAAGCCAAAACCACTGCTGACCACTTCAGCCTGGACAATAACAGTGTCAGTATACTTGCGACTGTCATCATACAAATACAGATAGCGACAACATGATTCTTTGTAGGTTGTAGAAATTTCTTCAGTGTATTGAATGCACTCCTCTGTTATTCCTATGAATACCAGATAGCCAAGCTGTGAGAATAATAATGATCATGCTAATAGCGGAAGGGCAGGGAGCTTTACCAAGAAGGACAAGAAAATAATCACAACTCAGTAGAAAACAAGAATGCTTAACCAATTACCAAAAGATCTTTGCATTATTCTTCCTGCTATGTTCTTAAATCCAAATTAGTTACACTGCTACCCTGAAAGATGGGCAAGATTTGAAGAAAGAGTGGATTTAATGTAATTTGCGCATTTCTAGTGACTACTGATATAAACACCAAAAATATTGCATAAGTTGCTTTGTAAAGAGCAGCCACTACAGGAAGTGTCAGGCCATTTCCGTGTACAATTTACCACCTAAAGTCTCTACATTTTTTCTTTCTGACCCTTAACAGATTTTTTTATTTACTGTTCAGTTTTTTTGACACTTACCAAAAAGTTAGTTTTTATGATTAGACTAGTTGAAATGGAAAAGGGAATAACAATTTAGTTGGTTTAATTTCTTCCACTTTTATACTTAGTAATCCATTTTGGTGATGTATTACCCTGTTGTTTTCATTGACTATTTACCCAATGTTTTCATTATTTAAAATGTAATTTCTAGGGGTAATATTCAGATTGCTCTGAAATAGATTTCAAGGACCCAAATTTAAGATGCTCAGAATCTGTACATTGCATTCAAAAAACAACCAAGCACAAGTGGAGTGACCATGAGGGAACAGGATGCATATCCCAGTGGACTAGCACAGAGTCAATCACGTTAACATGAAGAGATGGCCAAGAAATACAAATCCACAGTCACTACTAAACCTTAAGGAAAGCAGAAACATATCCAGTGTTACTCCATCTGTGAATCCAGACACGTAAGAAGAATGTAAAAAAAAACATTTGACCCATATACACAAGTCCAAATCATTTATTTAAACTGAGAACAAAAGTAGACCAAGTACTGAACCCTGAGATAGACCGCTTGCAACCCTTATTCAACCTGTTCAATACCCATTTACCCTAGCTTTGTTTCCTGTCCGTCAACCAACTTTATATCCGTGCTGCTACATTTCCTCTTATACAATACGCATCCCAAGTTTCCCTTCATGCATTTCTGAACTTAATAACACTAAATTTTATTTGCTAACAGTAACTTGCCTTGTTTTCCTTTTTGAATTCCATCATAGTTTCTTGCTCCAGCACTCTTACTGGTTTCAAATATGAGTTTTTGCCTTATTTTTCTAACTTTTGTTTTCTTCCTGTTCCTGATTCTTTGTCAGTGTTGCCACAAATTGCCTTTAAGGGGGTGTATGAGAGTGGTGAGACTTGATCGCCCTCTAATTTTTCTCTCTCTTGAGGGAGATGTGAAAGAAGTACGATTCCTTAGATTGTTCTCTCCTCTTTGGCTGAGACATTCACCATAAAGTGAATGATGGAGGCCAGCCCAAACTCTTACCTACTAATCCCCTACAATCATCATCTGATCTACTAAACATTTTTACAGAATGCTGTTCAAATTCTCTGTTGCTCTTGTTATCAATCCTGGATCACAGAATATTACATTTTTTTAAAGAAAGTTTGATAAAGCATAGATCCAACTATTTGTTTCTGTATTCCTGTCTATTAGCTGATGTCATTCCATTAGTTGAGATAGACTTGTGAGTGTAGCAGTGTGAAGCAAGTACCTAAGCTACAATGCTACAATAGCATTCAATTATGGTCAATTCCAACAAAACAAACACAAATTCTAATGACATGTGTAGACAATTATCAGTTCTTCCATTTCCCTGATGAAACCACTTATCTGTATAGTACCCAGATAAACTAGTTTTACATCTGCTTATTTCTCATCCTTTGTTGTGCATTAGTGCATTCAAGACAACAGAAGGGCATTAGCTCTGTAACTTCCTTGAGGCAAAGGGGATGATTTCAGTATGTTATATATGGGTTAACTATTTTAAGCCAATATTAGAATCTAATGATGGTGTAAATCTACAGCAGCAAACTTCATTCCATACTGGAAAGCAGGGGTGATTTTTTATTGTTTTAAACTCACGTTTTCTCTCCTGTACTTGTAATATTTATTTCCCTTTCTATTTAGAATCATTGTCTTTTTTTTGCAACTTCACATTAATGTATAACCACTAACAGAATCTACTACACTGACAAATATAAGGTTCTACCCTCACCGGGAGACATGTATTATTAAGCTGCTCCATTGTTAGCCATCATACAGAATGTTGGATTGTGAATTGTTCAAGATCACAAATTCTCTTATTGAGAAAAAGGGAAAAGAAATACCTTTGTGGAGATATGTAATTTATTTTACAAGACTAATAAGCCACAAGTAAAAAGATCAACATATTAATTTTGATGGTTTGCTTAATGGCAGAAATAAACTGAGTATTATAGTAGATTTAATAAGGATTATGATATTAGTGCAACAGACACTTTAGTAACCTCAACACTGGATACATGTTTATAATTACATATATTCATAATTATCTTGATATTTTAAAAATATAATCTTATACATTGATCCAATAATTATATATTTATATTAGTGGCTCTTCCATGGGTTGCCCACCGTAGGTTGGACAATACTGTCTGTCATCTTTGTAATAAATTGGATAGCCAGGTGGTGAAAGATAGAATACTAGAGCCTAGTCTTCAGTTGCTTCCAAGCCTTTATTCACAGAGATCTCCATTACATACCCAGCCCCCCCCAGATAAGCTCCCTCCTATAAATGAATACAAGAGAGTCCCCAATTGATACCCACCACCTGAATACAATTAACACTAATTGATATAAATCACATGGATACAATTTCTTCTTTTTTCTCTCTCTCTCTGTTCACTTTTGTTTCTCTCCCCATTTGTCTCCTCTTTTGGTTTTCTCTCTTTTCTACTTCTATTTATTTTGTAATCTTCTGCTTATTTCTGCCTTCTATCATTTCAGATGGAGTGATGGTAGGTGGCAGATTCTTGAGCAACAAACTTTTCCTGCAGGAGGGATTAAGTGGTGGTTTCTGGGGTAGCAGGTTTTCTGGGATAGTAAGGAAAGGCATGGGGTAGCTAAGTTTAAAAAGAAGGGAATAAATTGGATACCAAGTAGTAAGTTGGTAACTGGGAATGAATTAAATAAATTTGGAAAAGTAATGTAATAACAGTGACAAAATAGGAATTCATATGTTAAAGTTGTTTTGTCAAGGGTCAGAAAAATGAGATTGGAGATCAAGTAGAAGAAAAGTTAAAATTAAATTAAAGAGAGCAAATTAGAGTTGAAAGTAGGCTTCTGGGCCTGGGGCAGTCAGAGTCAGAATAGATCTCTGAGCCCGTGTCTGTATTGGCTGTAAAGGAGAAAGTGGGGCAGAGTTGGACGTCTGCTCCTGGCCCAGGGTAGAGTCATCAGCAAAGAATTTAATGTGATAATCTATATATTATATAGATAAAACAAACTTACATATGGCTCAAATAAAGATGAAGATTGCAGTGGCCTCTAATAGACTGTTGTAGTGTGTAGAAAAGTAGGTGGGTGGGGGCAGTAAAATGGAACTATCTACTGTCGGGAGGCTTGCAATCACTCTGTGACAGGCAATTATTCTTGATATAGGGTTTGGCCATTATATAAAATGTTGAAATATTGCATAGAGTTTTTCCATTGTGAACGTAGACATAAAAATGTGACGAAAAATTGTGACAAAAGAAAGTGAGGGCAGAAAGTGCACAGCTTTCACAAGATTTTTTAATAATATATAAACATATTTATATAATTGACATTTGATACATTTTGATTTGCATATAGTTCCAAATATTTCTAGTTTGGTATGGCCCTAATTGCTACATGTTACATGTAATTTGAGTCAAGGAAGAAGCAGGGAGGAAAACTGTGGCATTATGGAGGATAGGCCTCTGGGACTGGGTCTGCAAAGGAGAAAGTTTGGCAGTAATGTCACAAAAATAAGGAAAGCAGCAAAAACAGAGCATGCTATAACTCATTTGCAGGTGGATTTAAATCAGTTACGCAATTAGGCAAACACACGGCAAATGAAATTTAATACTGTCAAATATAGGCTATTGTAGATCGGACAAAAAATGTGTGACATACATATACATTGAAAGGGACAGAAATGGCACAATGAAACTTAGAAAGAAATAGGGAGTAAAAATAATCTTGACACTATCAATGTTGAAACAATGTGAAAACAATTATGTATGTTGGGATACACAGCCAGTATAGTGAAGTATACGTCTAGAGAGGTAATGCTGAGACTTTATAATGTGCTGGTTAGACCTCCCATGCAACACTGTATAGTTTTGACCACTATATGACAAAAGAAAAATACATGCATTGCAGAGAAGAGCAACAAAAATCATCCCAAGTGTAAAGTGGTGAGCTATGAGGAAACATTAGAGAAACTTAAGTTCCATTGTAAAGACAAATGGTTAAGGGGGCACCTCAGACAGGTTTATAAAGTATTATATCTTACAGATAAAGTGAGTATATAATATTACTTTAAACAAAATTAGGTCAGGATAACAAATTTACATTTCTGAAATGTAAATTTAAAACAGATCCATTAGAAAATAATTATTTACTCAAAGATTGATAAACATTTGGAATAAGCTATCAGGTAGTATAGTGGAGTCAAAGATTTGGGGCATTCAAAATGTGGTTGGATGCTAGGCTGGGTAAATTGAAGTACTAGAGAGGTGGACTTTGATGGACTGAATAACCTTTTCTTGTCTTTGACTTTTTCTTATATTTTCCTATGAAGTATCTGAGCAATCTGTTCAGACATAGCTTGTGGCCATCTTGAAAAAAATCCTAAGAGGGTAATAGTAACTAAACTAACTGGAATATATCTCAGTCCTAAACACATTTCTTTCTCAAGTAAAAAAACAAGTATAAGTATTGAGGATATTCAATAGCAAGCCTCTGAATAAAGAGCTTCTCCTAGGTGAATGGATAGTGTAATGGTAAGAACACTGCTGCAAATTTTTGTCTTCATCACATGTGGTAATCTGGCAGAACAGATTGCCCTCCTGTTAAAGACCCATCCGATTTTGATTCCATTGAAATCAATGGAATGAAAATCAGATTGGCTCTATAACGGCAGTTGATCCACTCTGCCAGATTATCACACATGTGCAGAATTTTGTGACCTGTGTTTGAATTCACCTTAGAATGATGGGATAAAACTCAACTCTCTCTAGGAAGGGCTCTATGTGATTCAGTTTTAATATCTCAACCCATTTTTTTATTTATCTCCCCGGCACAAAAAATGTCCACAAATTAGTGCTCAATAGCAGTGGCACTGATTTTCAGGGCCTCAGCCCCATTCTTGCTCTGGATCGTCCGCCACCTATCTAATTTCTTCAACTCCATAAGAAGATTTCCCATTTCATCTCCAATTGACCCTAATCTTTCTTTAATAATTATTTTTTCTTTTTATCTTTTTATAAAATTCTTTACTATTTCCCTTTATGTTACCTGCCAGGCTTCATTCATACCCCTCCTTTGGCCTGTCTGGATTTCCTTTTGTGCTTTCTGTCTATATTTTCTATATTTGTCTCAATTTCCTTTTGCATTATTAGTCCTTAGATTTGTCATATGCCTCTCTTTAAGTATAAATTTTTCTACTCATCCAAGGAACTCCAGTTTTTGCTGAACCACCTTTACTTCTTGTGGGAATATGTCTAGTCTGTACTCTAATAATCTCCTGTCTGAATGTTTCCCATTGCTTGTAGACTGTTTTATTTGCCAATTTTTCTTTCCAGTTTTATCAGATTTAGTTTTTTTTTCATCTCATTGAAATTGCCCATTTTTCAGTCAAGTACTTTTATCTTTGATTGTTTTCTCTCCTTTTCAATTTTTATATCAACCTGATTATGTTATAGATGATGTTTCCGAGATGTTCCCCTACCCGTACATTAACTACTTGCCCCACTTCGTTTCCTGGAGCTAGACCATTCCTTGTTGGACGAGAATATACTGATCTAGAAAGCAGTCCTGGGAATATTGTAGAAACTCCTTATGTAGTTTGTGATTTATTTTACTCTTACCCCAATCTATTTTTTAGATAATTGAAGTCACCCATTATTATACGGAGTCGGACAACACCAGGTTATAGTCCAACAGCTTTATTTGAAATCACAAGCTTTCGGAGCTTTGCTCCTTCATCCGAAAGATTGTGATTTCAAATAAAGCTGTTTGACTATAACCTGGTGTTGTACGACTCCGTACATTTGTCCACCCCAGTCCATCACCGGCATCTCCACATCATACCCATTATTATGACCCTGTTGTTCCTGCATTTTCCTCTAATTAGTCTGCAATTCTCTTCCTCTATCTCTTGTTCACTGCTCTGTGGATTAAAATATACTCCCAAAAGAATACATATTCCCTTCTTATTCTGCAACTGTAACCAAAAAGATTCTGCTTTTCCACCATCCCCTATATAATCCCTATGTTCTAGTATTGTAATGGAATCGTTGATTAAGACTGCCACCCTCCTCCCTTTTTTCCTACTGCATTCACCCTGAATATTTTGTAACCAGGAATGCTCAGCACTAGCCCAAGCTATGTGCCTGTTAATGCTATGCTATAATTTCCACTCCTGCCCTAGAACTAGTCCTATTGACCAAGGAATCTCTACACTCCTACACCATCTCTCATGTCACGCATTTAACCTACACAGGCTAGCTAGTGGAACTGGAATTAATCCTGAAATTACTACCCTCAAATTTCTGCTCCTTAATTTATCTCCTAATTGCTGAAACTTCCCTTATAGGACCTCAATTCTATTTCTTCCTATGTCATTCCAACATGAACGACAACTTCTTCCCTCTATAAAATATTTTGTATCTGCTGTTTGATATTCCTTACTCTAATACCTGTATGGCAATACACCATTCAGGACCCTCAGTTGTGATGACAAAGGACTTGTCTATTCCCCTGACAATGGAATCCCCTATTACTACTGTGTTTCTGTACTTCTCTTTCACAACCACTTGCTCCACAGTATTGTGCTGTTGCTCATGGTTGCCCTCCTCCAGATATTGTTATTGCTATAGGTATTTAATACCGCATACCTGCACTGCCTCCTGTCTCCTCTTTCTTCTCCGATGGATGGTCACCTCTTGCTCAGTTATTTGCTCTGTCTGTGGGGTGAACATCTCCTGGAATGTGCATTCCAAGAAGTCTTCAGCCTCTTGAATATTTTGGAGTGTTGCTAGATGCTCCTTGAGCTCAGAAGCCTTAATCTCAAGCGCAAGCAGACAGAGACAATATCTGCGCATATAGTCATCTCAGATACATGATGCATTTAGGATCTCCCACATCACAGGTACCGCTCATTACAGACTTCAGTTGCCCCCACCTTCCCATACTAAACTACAATGCTTTCTCTTGAAAGTTTAATAAAATCAAACACAATAGCTTTGTGATTTAACCCCTCAAAATAGAATTTTAGGCCAACTGCATTTCAAGGTTGAACTCCCCCAAAAAAACTGAACGCCCGCTGAGGTTAATCTCCACATTCTCCAGGCCTTATATATTCCACTGGTCTCTTCTTAGTGAGCTTAAATTTGTGCCGTCAGAGGCAGTCTACCCTCAGTCTTCAACCAGCATAGTCTGTGCTAGTTTGAATATGTGGCAGTTTTCCACTGCATAAGAAATAGCAACTTGTTTTCAGGGATCCAGTTATATTAATAGCTCAGGGGAAATATGTTCATTGTTTCTGATATATGTATCCTGAAAGATATCCAAGTTTGTAAATATACCCCTTTGCACTGAATACTGTTCAGTTAACTATTCTATATTAAATAAAATTAGCAGTTGATTTATAGCCTGAGCCTTGGTCTGATAAAATTATATTCAATCAAAGACAAAGGGGGGTGAATTTCCTTGAAAGTTCTCCTGCTCGCGCACCAGATACACTATAATTGCGATTAAGGAGACATGGCTGCAGGGTGACCAAGGCTGGGAGCTGAATATCCAAGGGTATTCGATATTTAGGAACAACAGGCAAAAAGGAAAAGGAGGTGGGGTGGCATTGTTAGTAAAGGATGAAATCAGAGCAATAGTGAGAAAGGAGATTGGCTCAGAAAATTAAGATGTAGAATCAGTCTGGGTGGAGTTAAGAAGCACCAAGGGGCAGAAAACACTGGTTGAAGTTGTCTATAGGCCTCCAAACAGTAGTGGTAATGTAGGGGATGGGCTCAAACAGGAAATTAGAGATGCATGTAACAAGGGTACTACAGTAATCATGGGTGAATTTAATCTACATATAGACTGGCCAAACCAAATTAGCAATAATACTGTGGAGGATGAATTCCTGGAGTGTATACGAGATGATTTTTTAGACCAGTATGTTGAGGAGCCATCCAGGGAACAGGCTATCCTAGATTGGGTATTGTGCAATGAGAAGGGGTTAATTAATAATCTTGTTGTGTGAGGTCCTTTAGGGAAGAGTGACCATAACATGATAGAATTCTTCATTTAGATGGAAAGTGAAGTAGTCCAATCCGAAACTAGGGTCCTAAATCTAAACAAAGGAAACTACGAAGGTATGAGGAGTGAGTTGGCTATGATAGATTGGGAAGCTTCATTAAAAGGCATGACGGTGGATAGGCAATGGCTAACATTTAAGGAACGAATGCATGAATTGCAACAATTATACATTCCTTTCTGGCACAAAAACACAAAAGGAAAAGCGGCCCAACCATGGCTAACAAAAGAAATTAAGGATAGTATTAAATCCAAAGAGGAGTCATATAACGTTGCCAGAAAAAGTAGCAATCCTGAGGATTGGGAGCAGTTTAGAATTCAGCAAAAAAGGACCAAGAGATTGATTAAGAGGGGAAAAAATAGATTATGAGAGTAAACTTGCAAGGAACATAAAAGCAGACTGTAAAAGCTTCTACAAGTATGTAAAAAGAAAAAGATTAGTGAAGACAAATGTAGGTCCCTTACAGTCAGAAATGGGAGAATTTATAATGGGGAACAACGAAATGGCAGAGCAATTAAACAAATACTTTGGTTCTGTCTTCACGGAAGAGGACACAAATAACTTCCCAGAAATGCAAGGGAATCAAAGGAACCAAGTAAGAAGGAGGAATTAAAGGAAATTAGTATTAGTAAGAAAATAGTGCTGGAGAAATTAATGGGACTGAAAGCTGATAAATCCCCAGGGCCTGATTTCGTACTCTGGGAGGCAGACAAAGAGGTAGCCATGGAAACAGTGGATGCATTGGTTGTCATCTTCCAAAATTCTATAGATTGTGGAACAGTTCCTGCAGATTGGAGGGTGGCAAATGTAACCCCACTATTTAAAAAAGGAGGGAGAAAGAAAACAGGGAACTACAGACCGGTTAGCTTAACATCAATCGTAGTGAAAATGCTGGAGTCTATTATAAAGGATGTGATAACAGGACATTTAGAAAATATCAACGGGATTAGACAAAGTCAACATGGATTTATGAAAGGGAAATCATGTTTGACAAACCGACTGGAGTTTTTTGAGGATGTAACTGGTAGAATAGATAAGGGAGAACCAGTGGATGTGATGTATTTGGGTTTTCAGAAAGCCTTTGATAAAGTCCTACGTAAGAGGTTAGTGTGCAAAATTAAAGCACATGGGATTGGTGGTAATATACTGGCATGGATTGAAAATTGGTTAACAGACAGGAAACAGAGAGTAGGAATAAATGGGTCTTTTTCGGGGTGGCAGGCGGTGACTAGTAGGGTACCACAGGGATCAGTGCTTGGGACCCAGCTATTCACAATATATATCAATGATTTGGATGAGGGAACCAAATGTAATATTTCCAAGTTTGCTGACGACACAAAACTAGGTGGGATTGTGAGTTGTGAGGAGGATGCAAAGAGGCTTCAAGGCGATTTAGACAAGTTGAGTGAGTGGGCAAATACATGGCAGTTGCAGTATAATGTGGATAAGTGTGAAGTTATCCACTTCGGAAAGAAAAACAGAAAGGCAGAGTATTATTTAAATGGTGATAAGATTGGGGAATGTTGATGTACAAAGGGACCTGGGTGTCCTTGTATACCAGTCACGGAAAGCAAACATGCAGGTGCAGCAAGCAGTTAGGAAGGCAAATGGTATGTTGGTCTTCATTGCAAGAGGATTTGAGTACAGGAGCATGGATGTCTTGCTGCAGTTATACAGGGCCTTGGTGAGACCACTCCTGGAGTATTGTGTGCAGTTTTGGTCTCCTTACCTAAGAAAGGATATACTTGCCATAGATGGAGTGCAGCGAAGGTTCACCAGACTGATTCCTGGGATGGCAGGACTATCGTATGAGGATAAATTGGATCGACTCGGCGTGTATTCACTAGAGTTTAGAAGATTGAGAAGGGATCCCATTGAAACTTGTAAGATTCTGACAGGGCTCGATAGACTGGATGCAGGGAGGATGTTTCCCCTGGCTGGGGGGGTATAGAACAAGGGGTCACAGTCTCAGTATACTGGGTTGGACATTAAGGACTGAGATGAGGAGAAATTTCTTCACTCAGAGGGTGGTGAACCTGTGGAATTATCTACCATAGAAGGCTGTGGAGGCCAAGTCACTGAATATATTTAAGAAGGAGATAGATAGATTGCTAGACTCAAAAGCCATCAAGGGGTATGGTGAGAGCGCGGGAATATGGTATTGAGATAGAGGATCAACCATGATCATATTGAATAGCGTAGCAGGCCCGAAAGGCTGAATAGCCTACTCCTGCTCCTATTTTCTATGTTTCTATGTAACTTTGGTAGAAGAGCCACAGAAACCTCAGAAAATGGCAGCTTGAAGGATCATTGATTATCACTCTGACGCAAGGCTATTTTAACATTTTAAATTTAAGGGTAATTAAACAGTTGCAAGCAACAGTATTTAAAATTGACAACAAGAGTTCGGAAAGATTTAGATGAAGAATTAGCCAGTTGGCTGCAGAGGGAAAAGATCAGGAATGGAAATAGAAATGCAAAAACTGGAGTTTGCGAAGGAACACAGGGCATAGAAATGGGACACAGAACGACAACACAGACATCTACACAAATTCAAAGGTGCAGGGTAAGAAGAAACAGCCTCAATCTGAGGCGGAGGAAAAGGTGGATCATAGGTGTGCCCTTGAACTGACTGTAAAACTCAGTGAGGCTGATAAGTGACTGTACAACTGATCCAGGATAACTTTTTAAAATTCTGTGAGATACAAAATTTGAAAGAGGGAGACCCAGGAATGGCATATTTGATGGGTAGGTTTTCTTGCAGCCTGTGGAATCCTGAGACCTGGAGGAATCAACAGCCATAGTGGCATGCCAAGTACAGTGCATGCTGTTCTCACGAGTGAGGTGCTGGACTTGCATGTGAGGGACATTTTCAAAGGAGGGAAGTGATGTGACAAAGATATATTTTTGTTGGTATTAGGTTATTGATTTGAATTCTTTATTGTTAGCAACAACGCACACATGTGGTTTCGGTGAGCTGCCTCTGCAAGGTACAGAAACACAAATTTTCGGTCTAGCAGTTGAATGTCGATTAGTATACGTCTAACTCTTGGTTCCTGTTGAAGCAAATCATGGTTTAAAATGTTAATATCTTTTGAATGCAGAGTCAGTGGATTGTACCTGTTTTATAGTAAATTTGATAGCTTTCCAATTATTTCAATTTTTTTTCAACTGAAGGACATACTTCACTGTTGAACCAGGTTTCTATGATGTCTACGATATCACAGCTTCCTTCTCCAACTAAGCTTTCCTAAGACTCCTAGCATTCATATGTACAACTTCTAGGATTCATTCTTCACACTCTCTGGACTGATGTGTTTACTTACTTTGTGATTATTTCCAAATCTGGTCACATCCTTGTATTCTGCACTTACCTAACGTATCAATGTCTGCTCTTGAACCATTATCTGCCAGCCCTGCTCTGCACCCATAACAGTTCAAGATGGACTCCTTGCTGGACACAGTTCAAGATGGACTCCTTGCTGGACACAGTTCCATGGGTATCAGGTTGACGCTGATATTGTTCCTATATGAGTCTGGACAGTAAGTGTTGGCAAGCTATTCCACCTCAGCCAGCTTGATCCTGTCCTCACCAAATGTCCACAGACACACATTTCAAGCAGGGTTGACAGCTAAAGACTGGGAACCTGGGCCAATTTCCCCCTCCCTAACCCTAGGTTGCTGAGGGAAAATACTACCCCAGCTAAGACCGGTCAAATCAGCACAGATGGGGACTTTTCATGTTTGTGTGGCTCAACTAATCACTGGGCAAAATCAATAAACTTTAGGATGAGTTGGACTGCTAGTCAATGAGCTTCAGTGATCTAAATAGCCTTGTATTGTCCTAAACTTTTCTCATGTTCTTGTAATAATCAAACGACTGATGAGGCCCATTGCTAGATATTTAGCTGGCACTTGTGACAAATTATTCAAATACACTCTTTTCAGAGCTTAGCTGGAGGTACGTTCAGCAGCTGAATGCAACACTTCTTCTACACAGTCCCTGTACAAGAATAAGTGATGCAAATGGCTGATTGCTAAATAGCCAAATGTATTCTATGTAATTCCACATGACTGGTATATAAATTTCATCCTGATGAAGTGTTTAAACCTTGAAAATAATTCAAATTTGGCCAATACTGATCTATTTGGCAACTTCTGAGTTTGCCCAGATTTGCTTTTTGTCCATGGCCATCTGTAAACAGGTTATGAGTAGAGATAAGGGCAGCTGGATGTACAGCAATCTGGTCTGGGTCTTTGTTACATCCCTTTACTAACTTTCTCTAGAAGTAGCTTTAGGCTCTTTGGAGCCATATCACCTGTGCTCCAAAGTGCAAAGATGTCCTTGCCTGAACTGACCGCTGTGTGTTGTCCAAACATCAAATTGATCCAATCTGGGCTAACTCTGATGTAGCCAAATAGATCAGAATTGGCCATGTTTGGGTTATGTAACTACTTGGACCTCATGACTGCTTCCTGGCAAATACTACAGACAACATTTGAAATTGAAAAGGCAGATTTTAAAAAAATGTTTGGCTCTATTTTAGCTAGTCCAACACAAACTAATGAACTTTTTAGAAGTTGTACAGTATGAAGGTGCTCATACGGTATTTTGAGAAGTTGTTCTCTTATCTGCTTCAACTGTTTCAGCTGTTCAGCTTTTATTTTTTTAACCTTATTTTAAAGTTCATTTCCCCTCCACTTCCCCACACTATTTCTTATCCTGGAGGGCAGGAAGGTGGCCTGCTCCCTAGCCTCTGCTACAGGTTTTGGACCTGCCTTAGATATTCTCTTGCGTACAGCAGTGTTGGTCACTCTGATCTGAGAATCTTACATAAAGGATTGTGCCCAATATCTAATTATATGCTTGTGTAACCCCGGGGTGTAACAATAGGACCCCCTTGTGATCTGAACTGGATATCAGATCTTTTACACGTGCCCTCGTGCAGTCCTCCAATCTTTTCGAAGGCAGACTGAAACATTTGGCAGGATGAGGCCAGATACGAATCATTAAGCAGTTTTATTTCACAGACAGCAAATGAACTTACGGAGTAACAGTCTGAGTAAATTCCACTTAACTCAATCTCACGTCTTTCCTCAAAAAGTGGGAGAAAAATAATATGAAGCACACATCTTGTGCCTTTCATGGGCTGACTCACTTGTTTTTAGCATAAGTTTCTTTCTTGTAAATTTCTAATTGCAAAACCTGACTTCCTACATTTTAGCGCCCAGGTCTACGGCCTTGATTTTAACGGGGAGTGCCTGGCAGAAACCAGGTCGGGGTTAAGTTAAAATGGTGCGGGAGACTTGCCCACACCTTTCCCGCACCGATCTCACCGACTGCAATTTTAAATTGCAGGTGGAAACAACACCCGCCTCAAGCTGGGGGATCCTCTTTGAATATGCAGATCAGGCTCCAATGATGTTAAAATTGCATATCGAACCCCGATTACCTGAGGCCTAAGCGGGGGAGCAGTGGTGGCCATCCTGCCAGGCCAAACCTGACAGGATCCTAGGCGAGGGCCAGAAGAGGCCCAGAAAGGTAAGATTTTATTCATTTTTTACTGTTTCCTTGTGGCCAGGAGGAGCAAAAGTGCTCCTCTGGGCCCCACAAGGGAACATTAGGCCTACCTTGCCCCGGGTTTTCCCCCTCCCCCAATCGGGATTGCCCTCTCCGTGACTTAGCTGACTGCTGGGGACTTTTCCCGCAGGTCCCTATGGAAGGGCTTCTGCCGTCGAAATTGCCACTCGTGTCCGCTGGCCAGGCAGTGATTCCTGCCCTGATTGGGTGGGAGTCTGATCCTGAATATGCAAATAAGGCCTGGGAGCTAAAATCTCACAGGGCTTCGGCATGCGAAGTTATTGCTCATCCTGGCCCCTCATCTCCCATCCCATGCACTGATCCTGTCTCGAGTTAAAATCGAGGCCTATGTCTCAGTCCTTTGTTCAAAACCTGACTGCCCTCAAACATGGGTTTTCCTTTTTGTTCTCTTAAGTCTGATCACAAGAAGTGGAAGGGTGGTATCGCTGATACCTTCCTATGCTGGGATTTGCTTGCAAGCCTGCCAACAAAATCACCCCCTCTCCCAGGAGAAACTTCATGCCATGCCCAAATAAATAGAATGAGTATTAATATTTGTTGGCTACCTGAGAAGAGATGACAAATTGCCTAACGTCCCTGGTCATCCTGGTTAATGGGCCTGGGATAAGACAACAGATCTTTGTTGTATCTGTTTGAAATAAACTGCTAGTTGTGACATTCTTCAAACTGGCTCGTCTGGCTTTAATACACATTCTTCAATGCCTCCCTTGTGGACTTTCTTTTTAAATCTGTTCAAATTCACTTTGTTTTAAAACACAACCCATAAACATAACTCAATGCCAAAAATTCTTTCTGTGAAGAAAACAATGATCAAAAATCTTGAGATGTGACACTGCTCTTGAACCAGCTGCTCAGAAGTAGCTGTTAGCCGAGATTACTCAGTTTGCAATCTTCCGTGCCTCCCTGTGGGGAAGAGAAAGATTTCAGTTGGACGCCCCCTCTTTGACAGCATTGTTGAGTTTGGGGGCCAGCTTCAAGGAAAATTGTGGGGCAAATAATCAAATTCTAACTCTCTACAGTGCAGCACGTTGAAACTCTAATGCAGTTTGTTAAATTGTGTATACTGTACCCATACTGGGTATCTCTGACAAATAATTAGCAAGCTTCTAGCTGCTAGACTCATATCCTGCATGGGTCATGGGCCACACAACCGAGTTATTGTACAAGACCTTATCTGCATGTTGCCTGCTGAAAATAAATATTTTTCCAATGCTTATTTCACTGGTAATAAATGAACCATACAAAAATGTTTATTTCATTGCCAAAGAAATTAGGGCACCAGGTAAATATAATATTCAATAACTGGTGTTCACCTTTGTTGTCACACAGCCTTGAAATAATATCTACCTATTCCTCTGGATGCAACATGCTTTTATACATTAATCCTCAATCACACAGTATTGAAAAATATGAGCGACTCGCACTGAGCAACATATAAGTACTGCATCCTGTTTGACTAATACACCAGGTTAACAGGTTAAATCTATTAAAAATATACTATTTGCCTTTTGCTGTTGACATACATTGCTCTGTAACATCTGTGTAACATAACGAGTTAATGGCTGCAGGACATTTGAACCCTGCCTCGGGAAGGTACTTGTGTTTTAACATTTTCAACTCAATATTTATTAAGTCTTCATTGAAGTATCATAAAAAAACAACTTTCCCAGTTCGTGAAATTAATATTCAATGATTCCATGTATATGGCAGAGGCAATGAATTTAGGTTTGAATGGCAATTTGCAGCATATGGTTTTGATTAATAACACAAACTTTGCGTAATGGCAGAACACAGCAAGTGAAAGTCAATAAGAATTGTTTGAACTGATTGTGAGACCTAAGAAAACAATAACACTGGCTCAGGGCCAAGATTATTACCCTGTGCCACTGATTATTTCAGGATCATGATAAAAATCCTTAATCTTTTTGCATTTATAGAAGCGAGCTGGAGGAAGGGGGAGGGGTCATCTGTATGTGGAATCTATGGAATCTGCTTTTCCATCAAAGCTCAGGAGATCCAAACAAAATCAATGTACGTACATCCAAAGCAGTTTTAAAGGTTTTGTAAAACAAATCTTTCAAACAGGCATTGGTTTAGTGTTATTGAGCTTTACTTCGACCTACTGTAGTGAGTAACACAGAAATGGGCCAGTTCACTGTGCTCACACTCCAGCAGGAGATTATCGTGCATCTTTCTGCAAATACAGTTGTGCCATTTCTGAGAGACGAATGTTGCAACACTCTATCCATAGTTATGCACTGAAAATAAACACCTCAGCCTTCACCGCTGCAATCTTTCCTTAACTGAACTCATGTAGCTGAGTAATGCATTATTATTGACACAGCGCATAGAAGAGAAACCACGGTTCAAATCTCAGTTGGTACTGTAGGTATTTTTACCTAAGTTCCTGCAGGATAGTGAGTTGCTAATCTCACCCAGGCTTTCAGATACATTACAGAATTTGCACGGGAAGACACCTTCCTGCAATTACTCATTTACTCCCAGCTGGGAAACCTGGAATGGCATTCAAAGAGACTGCAATGGTTGGCTAGGCTATCCAGCTTTTCTATTTAGGGGAAGATTAGCTGATGTCAGTAGTCCATTTGGGAGAATTTTTTTTTAAAAAGTAAACATGACTTCTCCTGAAAGTTCAGTGAGTAAATGTACTGTGTAGTGTGGCACAGGAAGATCCCAGGTTCAGTGCTGTGTTAGCTGATCTCAGTTGGGGTGCTAAAACTGGCCTTGGTGACTGAGCTAGTGACAGCAAAGAAATCAGTTAGATTATTCACTGCTCGTAGACCCCCATCAATACCTGCTGCAAATGGACATTTGCAAATGTTGGGATGTGGATGAGATCAGGTTTAGAAGTAATGATCTGAAGAGCCTGCTGACAATCACCATTTAGGCTTACACAGTGGGTTATAACCCAGCATAGGTTCTCTTTCAAAAAAACATTAAGGAAATAAGAAAAATGTTTTAAAAATACTTTCCTAATTAAACTCTAATTAGCAAGGTGCATAATATTATTTATAAGAGTAACTAAAGATATTTTTTCCAGTTTTTTCTCTCCCCTTGTAGCCTACTCCCTAGCATGGTTTATCTGTCTGGGACACAATAATGCACCACAAAAATCATTGGCCAGCTGCAATGTTGTGCTTGAACCATTATGCTATGTCTACACTCACGCCATAGCTGGGATGCTGTAATGGAACATTACGCACTATTCTCTATCTGAATGCTACAATGCAGTGTCACACACCATTCTATATTTGGGATGGTGTAATGTAACGTCACACCTCATTGTCTATCTGGGAGGCTGTAATGCAATATCACACATCATGGTCTAGATCATTGGTTCTGACAAGTCATTGCCTCTAGCTTCGACCAGCTCACCATCGAGCTGGGATAGCGTAATGTAATGTCAAACATCACCCTCTAGCCGAGACGGGCCATCATGAATAGTCCTCCAGCTGTGACACAATGAAGGTCTGGGCTGCAATCACTAACCATTAATCAGCTGGCAGGAGTTACAATTCCAACAGTCAAGCTGCACAATATCAGGTTCTCTTTCTCTCCCAGCCCCCTGAAAACCTCCCTTTTGTGTGACACCCCACCTAGTGGCATGCCCGAAAACTATTAAAGCTTTTCTGGTTGAAGGAGGTGGATTTGGGCGTCAGATAGAAGCTACGACTTTCTGGTTAGGAGGCAACTACAGTAATGCTTCTGTTGCTGGCCATTCATTTCCTTAAACTTCAACAAAAGACTTGAGTACCTTTCTATGAATTAAAACATGTTGATAGTTTCTAAACTGTGGATTGGAATTGTTCTCATAGTTTTTAAACAGAAATAAATAACTTACTGAAAAGCATGTTTAATTAGCAAAGATGTTATCACAAATGCTCATAATCTGAAAGGAATGGTTCCAGAATCCTATTAACAGCCTCACAATTTTCCAGTGAATTCTTAAAAGATATTGTTTTCATTCCAGATTCAGTTTAAAATAACCCAGGTAACAGTCATACAATCACCATGGTTAAAAAGATTAGGAAAAGCTGCATATTCCAGAAAAGATTGCTTTTTCATAGCCCAGTGTTGAAACTGGATCTCTGTTGGTTATAAATATCCTTGATTTCTGTCAGTAATAAAATACTTTCACAATTACTATTGACAGTGCTGGATAATCTTGAAGGTTGCATTGCTTCAAGAAGATGAGTGTTACAAATCATTCTGCAGTGAGAAGAGTAACAGCAGCAGGCAGCAGACAGGTTTCAATTTCACAATGCTGATTATCTCATTCCAAATTCTATGCATGCCTAAATCTGAGAATCCCTGAAGCATCTATATGGACTCCTACTTTTAAAATGCCTATTACAGTTTCATACTTTTGCTGCTTCCTGAAGAGTGCCATTTCACCAAGCTTAAATAGCAGAAAATTACACTGCTTCTTCTCTGCCCATCTTCTCAATCTCCATTAACCCGAGGAAGAACAAAGGACTGGGCTCAACCGTCTAGTGCGGCAGGTTGGAGTACAGGTTAAATAGCACAGTGCTCGTTGGTAGATTTTTTTTGCCCCCTAAAACCGAAAACCATTGCAATCAATCCAAGAATTCTACTTCAAACAGCAAACTGCATGGTTATTTTGGAGGCCTGTGTGTCAGCTGTGGCATAAAGCTGTCCCAAATCAAACAATTGCTAGCTTATCATTAACTTCATGCTATTTTTTAAAGATTTATATTCATTGCAATGAAACAGCAGTGGTATAAAACAGTTACAGGGCCATTTACATTTGTAGAGCCATTAGATGTATAAAAAATTCAACACTTCGGAGCTCTGATGAAACTGATGTTTTGCAGAATGATCAAGTGTTTTGAAAGCTCTACAAAACTAACATTGGTTTTGACAACTCAGATAAAGTGACAAAAAAAATCTTTCTTTTACCTATTCTACCAAGTTACAGCTTATCAAAAATTAAGGTACACAGTAGTTTTTTATTTTATAAATCTATTTTTGTTCATTGCAATATCAACTTTGCATAGTGAACATATTTTATGAATTCCTGCAAGGCAAGCATTCCTGGTAAGTGTCACACATAAAATTTTGTAGAAGGTAGATTATTTATTTAACATGAATTGACAGAATATAATGTGATATAAAACAGGTAACACAACAAATATTTACACACCTCAACCTCCTTTAAATACAATAATACTCCTTTTATGTTACTGCAAAATCTAACATTTCAGTTATTGACTATATGCCTTTACAGGTCTGTATTAAAACATTAAGTGAACTGAAGCTAGATTTACCTTTTTCTAAAAATTCAGAAATATATAGCTATGTAGGAATAGTGTTTCAAATCATCATGAAGAAAGGACAGTTCATACTACATTGTATTTCCACAGATTGTCTGCTGTTTCATTTTTATAGCTATAATTTGATTGCTGCTCAAATTTCCCATTATGCCTTTGTGGTGTGGCCTTCACTGCACAAGAAATAGGCTGCAGGAGTAAGAAAAACAGCTGTTCCTTATGAAACACAAATGCCACAGCAACTTGCTCACTGCTTTTGCCTTAATTTAATGAAGAGCCAAAAGTGTTTTGCATGTTTTCTCTAAACAGTGCACTTAAGTTTAATAATCTGATACAGCTTATTAAATGTGAAGTTTGCTGATCTCTAAATTATTCATAACATGGTCCAGACTGATTAAGATTGGCTTGTTAAGGAGCACAAGAAGCAATTAAACTGACAAGGCAGCAAGGCCTTGATGTATACATTTATTATCACAAGAATACCCAATGTGAATGCCCTTATTAAGCAATGAATTTCACCTCACTGGCCTTCTACCATTGCTGCCACAGGCAGAGTGTGCGAGGAACAACATGTCAAAAGCTAACTCTGAGGAAATGCCTATCTTCCAGTGAAACTGATTTTGTAATGAACCTTTCAATTCACTCCTGAGGTAATAAATCCTGACTGGTGCATTAATTACTTGATAACATCCCATCAAAATGCAAATGCAGCACTTGACCCATAGGAATGGCTCACTAGCTGTTAACTCTTCGGGGTATACATAAATTGTCTGTTTTTTTTATCAAACAGGGCATTTATTTCTGTCCTGCTTGGGTGAATGTCACTTGCTTCCAAATTCAGTCACACTGCAGTCTGACATTAATATATGTTAAGGACTGTCGAGATGCAACAATAATCCTAATTTCAGTACATCCTGGCTTCTCATTTTCATAAACATTTTTTTTCATTTCTTTGGTGGAGGAATCCAAGAGGTCAGAATCTATTCTCTGCTAATTTTACATGCCATGACCCTCCTCCAAGTGCAGTGAGGTTTCCCTGGAACTATATTACACCTGAATAAATTAACACGTGGAGCTTAGACAGTACTATTCCTGATTTGCCATCTGTTTTCAGCATTTTTCATAGCTTCCAGCACATTTTTGGATCAGAAACACTGGATAGTTCCAAGTAAGCTAACCTGAAGTGAAAAGAATTGGTCCCTTTCCATATTAAGCATGTAATATTACACCACATGCAGGGGTAGTAGTAAGACGCAATGGGAAAATAAATTCCATACAACAACATTTTGATGGGAATTATATTTTCACATTCACCCAGCAGAGTTTTCCCAGAGTTCTTGGCGGCCGTTCCCTTGTTCTCCCCATCCATTGTGGGGTGCAGCTTTCTTTATAAATTGCAAGTGCCTTTTATTAAAAGTATCAGCAGCAGTAGTCTGGATCTCAACTAATGAATAACCACTCAACTTCACTGATTATTACAACCCAAGCCAAAAGTATACCATAAATGTTTTAGTTGGAGAATACCCTGGAATGAATTCCCAGCCCTGGTACTGTTAGTCAGTGCAACTACCTCACTGCCAGGAAACTGCAGGGCCTCTGGTTATTCCAGTAAAGAATCTGACATTTAATCAAACAATTATACATTAATAATTTTTTTTACACACAATAAATCAGGAAATGCATTTTGTTTTGGTCAGCTCCATCATCTGTCTACTTCAAAATAGGTATCTAATGGCTATACAGGGACTTCAATAAAGAAAGCAGGGGAGAGGTTCTGGATCCAGTCAAGCTAGACCAGGTTAGAAGAGTAGCAACAAAACATGAGTAATGGTTATTAGCTGCACTGCTTATTGCTGCTTCAAATATGAAATATGTCCTATAAAAAAGTACTGTCTGAAAATCCGGCCTCATCCACTGCTGTAGTGCTGAACTGGAGCCCCAGGCCCAGATGTGGCTCCTCTTACATGCTGCCGCACTACAACTTACCTCACTCTGTTTTATGCTTGATTGGGCACCAGTAAAAAAAAAAGCTACCAGTCCATCAGAAGGGAATATGTTAGTTAGAAATTAAGTTAAAATTTATTTAAACAATAAATGGGGAAGAATCATGAAATGAAGAATTAAAATGTTTAAAATGGTTAATTTTTATTTAACATTAGTTTAAAGATTGATTTGTATGGGTTACTATTAATTACATTTGAATAGCTTTATTAAAAAGCCTATATAAGTATCCAGAACATGTGTGGGCTGAATTTTTTTTAAAAACTGATACATTCAGGGAGCTGGGACCTTTCAGTGCCCTAAGGGTTAATACTTTGAAGGTTGCACTATTATTTCAACACAGCATTCAAAAATGTTCACAACTGCAATGTTTTTCTTAATCCCAAAAGTACTAATTAAGCAATGAATTATGCAATGTTCTGTACAACTGCAGTTTTCCTGAGAGTGGAAGTCAGTTTGTGCTTAGGAATTCACAGAAAATCATTTTTACTGATGGTTGTGTGAAAAAAATACATCTGTACTTTGAAAACAGTAAAGGCCCAACAGCTTGCAAAGAGTTAACTGCGAATGTCTATCCCTTTCAATAATTTTGATTGCTGTGTGGGAAAAAAAATGAAGTCTAATAAGGGTTCAGGATAAAGGTTGACCAGTGTACACAGCAGATCCTTTAATCAGGGGATCATGACAGTTTGGATATTTTTCTTCAGTTTGCACACATAGTGGGATCACCATTTTCAGCTGCTGTTGATCTTCTGTATCTCATCTGGAATGTTAACCTGCCATTATACCTCAGTAAGTCTATCTTTACCACCTGGACTATTCAGTTTCCCCCTCTATTTGTCCTCAAGGCTTGCAGAAAAGCTTTAAATACACTGCAGATGAGAAAATATGTTGTTTGGTCTACAATTTTTAGATCATACACTGGCCTAATGCCTTCAGAATAGGCTCTGAAAACTATGCACTGATAATTCTCTGTAAGTTTTACAAAAGATGAGGTCAAGAGAGTATTAATTGATGCTGAAAATAATGACACAGAGAGGCTCCATTGAGGCTTAGTGTGACTGGCATGTGATAATCTTCGCAAGATGCTCAGCATGTGACTGGACAGTCTAATGCAATATGCATTTCTATTCTAGTGAAAACAAAAATAATTTCATGCACTGCTTCTAAAGTATTTTGTGTACCATTTGGACAATGTTTTTACTTAAAATAACTTTTTGGTTTATCCCTTGAGTACTGAATTCTCTTTGCAGTCCGCGATGTGTCTCCCATAATAGCACTCCATGCAAAGCTAAGAGTTTAACTTTCAAAAATCTATTCAACACAGTGGACAAAAGTAGTGGATATAAGTAATCCATTCCTGGTAATGACAGGAAACAGTCCTGTTTGAATTTATGAAGAATTTTGCTGTGAACACCATTTGGTAAAATGAAAACATTGAAAAGCTTACAACTTAATTTCCGTACGTTTTCTAATTGGTGCAATTTGACTCATTTCTAGATTCTTAGAGGCATCTGCTTATTCCAATTATGAGCCTCATTACCCATACTATAGGGTGCACTTTTTAACTTTCCTTGTGCTAGCTCTTGTCAGTTACTTGGCATTTGAATAAAAAACACGACTAGTTACAAGCAGCAGATTTATGAAAACTAGACTTATACTTAAAGTATCATCCTAATATAATAGAGGACTATCAAACAGAAAAAAATACATACTTGTGGCATGTGATGTCATTTAGAATTATAGAATCTTACAGCACAGAAGGAGGCCATTCAGCCCATCATGCCTGTGCTGGCTCTTCGAAAGAATTGTCCAATTTAATCTCACACCCCAGCTTTTGCCCCATAACCCTGCAAATTAGACCTCTTCAAGTACAGGTCCAATCGCCTTTTGAAAGTTCCAATGGAATCTGCTTCTACTATCCAGTAGTGTTTTCCAGATCTTAACAACCCTCTGCATGAAAACATTTCTCCTCATTTCCCCTCTAGTTCTTTTGCCAATTACTTTAAATCTATGACCTCTGGTTACCGACCCACTTGCCAGAGGAAATAGTTTCTCCCTATTTGCTCTATCAAAACCCCTCATTATTTTGAATATCTCGTTCAGGTCTCCCCTTAACCTTCTCTGCTCAAAGGAGAAAAATCCTAGCTTCTCCAATCTCTCCACAAACCTGGTATCATCATGGTAAACCTCCTCTGTATCCTCTCCAAGGCCTTGACATCCTTCCTAAAGCGTGGTGCCCAGAATTGTATGCAATACTCCAGCTGAGGCCTAACCAGTGATTTGTAAAGGTTTAGCATGACTTCCTGGTTTTTGTATTCAATGCTCCTATTTACAATGCCAAGTATACCATACGCTTTCTTAACCGCCATATCAACTTGCCCTGCCACCTTCAAAGATTTGTGAATATGTACTCCCAGGTCCCTCTGCTCTTGCACCCCCCTCAAAATAGTACCATTTAGATTTTACTGTCTCTTTATGTTGTTCCTCCCAAAGTGCATCACTTCACATTTATCTACATTAAATTGCATCTGCCATACGTTTGCCCATTTCACCAGTCTGTCTATGTCCTCCTGAATTCTGCTACTATCCTCCTCACTATTTACTATGTTGCCAAGTTTTGTGTCATCCTCAAACTTATAAATTATACTCCCTAAACCTAAGTCCAGGTCATTTATATAGAACAAGAAAAGCAATGATTATAATACCGATCCATGGAGGACCCCAGTGCATACATCTCTCCAGTCAGAAAAATATCCATTTACTACTACTCTCTGCCTCCTATCCCTTAACGAATTACGTATCCAAGTTACCACTGTCCCTTTAATCCCATGAGATTCTATTTTCCAAATAAGTCTGTTATGTGGTACTTTATCAAATGCCTTTTGAAAGTCCATATAGACAACTTCTACTGCACTACCTTTATCAACCCTTTCTGATATTTCATCAAAGAACTCAATCAGGTTAGTCAGACACGATTTGCCTTTAACAAATCCTGCTGGCTGTCCCTTCTTAACCCATGCTTCACCAAGTGAGAATTAATTTTGTCCTTGACAATGGTCTCTAGTAGTTTTCCCACGCTTTCTCTGGGTTGCTCTCTCTTCGCTCTCAGCTGCTCCTTTATACTACACCGCTGGGAGATTCCTGCGCTTTCTCTGGGTTGCTCTCTCTCTGGTCTCAGCTGCTCCTGTATACTACACTGCCGGGAGATTCTCGGGCTTTCTCTGGGCTGCTCTCTCCGCTTTGCTGCTCCTTTATACAGGACTGCTGGGGGGAATGCCCGTGTTTTCTCTGGGAATTTAATGCCATTCTTTGTATAGAATCTCAGAAATATCAACATGGGATTTGCTTGAACTCTTACAGTTGTGGCATAGGATTGGTTTCCGGCTCCTGAGACAACAGTAATATTCCTTCTCTCAGTTCTCCAGGCCCTAGCACCAATTACATAATACCATCATTTGGCCTTCTGATACCTCAAACAATACTAATATTGAACCTACCACTCTTATCAGTCAACTTAAAACACCAACAGTGATCTCAGAACAATATAAAATACTGATCAAAAACATCAAATGCCAGTGATATGCTTGATGAGTCATTCTTAAATAACACAAGGATATCAGGTAGAGAAAAATATAACAGCTTTATACCTTGCTTTAGAAGTTTCTTCACCTGCAAATCTTTTCCCGCTATAGGTCCCGCATCAGCCGACCTTCTCCTGGTCCAAATCCCTCATTAACGGATCCTCGCACGGTTGGTATCCCTCATCAGCTGACCCTTTTCCTACTCCATGATACTCATCAGCAGATAATCTTCTGGTCTAGGGCCCTCCAAAGCAAACTTTTTCTTGGTTCTGGTCTCTCTCAGGATCAGCTACACTTCTTGCACAAACCTACTGTTGCAGCTACTTTTCCCAGATATGGGCATGTCACAGTTACAGAAATTATTTTGTCTATATTGCCTTTCCTAGCAATATTTAGGAACTCACTCCCACACACTACACAAACAATCTGAGTGACTGAATTCCAAAAAACAGGCTTAATGCCTTTCTGTCACCTGCAGAAATAAATCTTGAAGGAAAAAGGCTTCCTCCTTTTTTAGCAAATTATTTTTACTCTTTTAGATCCCCTTACACTGTGTTCCACATAACAGACATTTGTAATAAACAAATCAATAAAATAATAAATATATACATCCCAAAAATCCATGGAGCACAATCCCGGTGGTAACACCTGCCGATGTCCTCCACTGCTGACCCTGCACACTCCCCCGCCCCCCCCCCCAGACATCAGCTATGTTTCCTCACCCCCTGTGTAAAGGGGTCAATCAAGACATTTTTAAAAAGAATCTCTATTATTCAGGTGTCCAGGCCACTTGCTGGCTTAAAATTCCTCACACCCATCTGGAGGCGGGTACACCTCATCTCACCTCACCGGGCGTCTCCGCCTCCAGTACTACCAGGTCTTGAATGAGCCGGGGAAGCTCCGCCCCCAGCTCTGCCTTCTGACAACATTTGCCTGGTATGGGGTTGGTGAAAGTTCTGCCCCTTCCAAAGCAGCTAGAAAATCCTGGAAACAGCAGCACAACCAGGTCTCTGCTGTTTTCCGGTAGCTTTGGCTGGTCTCTCGCTGGAGTTATGGTAGGAATCTGATGGAATTCCCAAGGAAATTTGGGGCCACAATCTGGCTAGTAATGATCAAACTATCCTTCTCTGTTAGTGACTCCTAATTCAATTTGAAATGTGATTCTTTCTTATAAAAGTATCAGAATATGAATTACAATCTCCATTGCAATGAAACAACTTTACAACCATAAAAATATTGTGTAACCTATTTCCTGTGTTAATATCTCCAGAAATCTTACAGGAAGAATAACATCTTCACTTTTGTAAAAGGTACTATGTTTAATAATGAAATAGACAGCAGTAAGATTAGCATACAATCCATACATTAACCGTGGAGATATAACTCAGTATTTTGATTTGTCTTGTTTCATACCTTCATGCTCTGTGTTGCAGATGAATCCTTTTATGTTCTCTTTTGACATCTGACAATAAAAAGCCCTGACACTGCATAGATGTGTCAAGCATCTTGTCGTACTAACCTGACCAAGTCACAAGGTCATACGCTAACTTCATAAGTAGAAAAAAATGCCACTCACAGCCTTTGCCCTATTTCCAGTAATGGCTGGAGCAGTGCTAATTAGGGCCCTACGGGAGTGGAGAGAGAGAGGAGAGAGAGAGAGGACAGTGATTGAAGTCAGAATTCAGTGGACCTTAAAACAATTGTGTGCCATCTATGATGATGTGAATAAACATCATCCTTCCAGCTTCAGCATCTATTTGAGGGGAAATGACATCGCTGTGAGACCATTAATGAAAGAAGTGTGGAAGTGGCAGCCTATTACTGGGGTAGATTTTAACTGCATCAGGGTTCAGGTTTCATTCCTGAACCTCCTGATTATTTACTCTTTGCTTAGGCACAAAATGTATGAAGCAAAACTAGAATCTTTTATAAAATGACCAACACAACTTGATTTATTGGAACCCAACCTGCCCAAACGACAAGTTACTGCAAATCCATTAGGACTATCATCATGTACTCAATTCAATGGAACTCTTTCTTCTGTCTTTTTGACATATTAGTAGATTGTATGACTGTCATATGTTTACACTCCAAGGCATGTTTATATTGCAGCTATTGCAGCTTTTACTATGTCTACCTTTCTTTTGATATAATCTAATAATTATCACGCTGAATCAGAACATTATGACAATAAGGGAAAATAGAATTCAGTTCAATTTAAAGCAAGCAGCTTGCTGATGAAATGAAGCATTTGTGTTTTGTGAATGCCAGTGCTTCCTAGTGTTGTATTTGATATTGTAAATGAAGGGGTCTCTTTGTAATTACACTATTTGTATTTGATATTGAAAATTGCAGCATCTGCAGATGAACGTGCTTTTTAGGGTATGTATCTTTCAACAAAGTACATACCTTCGAATTTTTGCCCTGATTTCTCCTCTCTGTAGGTTCTTCTGGGCCAGATGCATCTGGGAGTAGAAATGGGTGGTCCACTCCCGGACCATCATGTGGTGCCACTCTTTGGCCAGTTGTCAGGAAGCATGTCACAGTTCCTGAAGAGAACAGCCCATTCACTTTTCCCTCGCTCTACAGGGAGATGCCTGGCCCGTACGCTGTGCATCTTTGCACATTGTTGCTCAGATCTGAACAGAATGGGTATTTGAGCATGCATAATTCCACACCATGACATTCTCACCAAATTGCAACACCATTGTCCCAACATGTAACTGTTTGATGTCATGAATGCTGCAATCTTGTAATTGCTCTAGTTGTGTAGAAACATAGAAAATAGGAGCAGGAGTAGGCCACTTAGCCCTTCGAGACTGCTCCACCATTCAATATGATCATGGCTGATCCTCTATCTTAATACCATATTCCCGCTCTCTCCCCATACCCCTTGATGCCTTTTGTATCCAGAAATCTATCTATCTCCTTCTTAAATATATTCAGTGACTTGGCCTCCACAGCCTTCTGTGGTAGAGAATTCCACAGGATCACTACCCTCTGAGTGAAGAAATTTCTCCTCATTTCAGTCCTAAATGTCCTACCCTGTATCCTGAGACTGTGACCCCTTGTTCTGGACCCCCCAGTCAGGGGAAACATCCTCCCTGCATCCAGTCTGTCTCGCCTTGTCAGAATTTTATTTGTTTCAATGAGATCCCCTCTCATTCTTCTAACTCAAGTGAATACAGGCCAAGTCGACCCAATCTCTCCTCATACAACAGTCCTGACATCCCAGGGATCAGTCTGGTGAACCTTCGCTGCACTCCATCTATGGCAAGTATATTCTTTCTTAGGTAAGGAGACCAAAACTGCACACAATACTCCAGGTGTGGTCTCACCAAGGCCCTGTATAACTGCAGTAAGACATCCTTGCTCCTATATTCAAATCCTCTTGCAATGAAGGCCAACATACCATTTGCCTCCCTAACTGCTTGCTGCACCTGCATGTTTGCTTTCAGTGACTGGTGTACAAGGACACCCAGGTCCCTTTGTACATCAACATTCCCCAATCTATCACCATTTAAATAATACTCTGCCTTTCTGCTTTTCCTTCCGAAGTGGATAGCTTCACATTTATCCACATCATACTGCATCTGCCATGTATTTGCCCACTCACTCAATTTGTCTAAATCGCCTTGAAGCCTCTTTGCATCCTCCTCACAACTCACGATCCCACCTAGTTTTGTCAAACAGGATTTCACTTTCATAAATCCATGTTGACTTTGTCTAATCCCGTTGATATTTTCTAAGTGTCCTGTTATCACATCCTTTATAATACTCTAGCATTTTCCCTACTACTGATGTTAGGCTAACTGGTCTGTAGATCCCTGTTTTCTCCCTCCCTCCTTTTTTAAATAGTGGGATTACATTTGCTACCCTCCAATCTGCAAGAACTGTTCCAAAATCTATAGAATTTTGGAAAATGACAACTAATGCATCCACTATTTCCATGGCTACCCTTTTTAGTACTCTGGGATGCAGATTATCAGGCCCTGGGGATTTATCAGCTTTCAGTCCCATTAATTTCTCCAGCACTATTTTCTTACTAATACTAATTTCCTTTAATTCCTCCTTCTTACTTGGTTCCTTTGGTTCCCTAGCAATTCTGGAAAGTTATTTGTGTCCTTTTCCGTGAAGACAGAACCAAAGTATTTGTTTAATTGCTCTGCCATTTCCCTGTTCCCCATTATAAATTCTCCCGTTTCTGACTGTAAGGGACCTACATTTGTCTTCACTAATCTTTTTCTTTTTACATACTTGTAGAAGCTTTTACAGTCCACTATTATGTTCCTTGCAAGTTTACTCTCATACTCTATTTTTCCCCTCTTAATCAATCTCTTGGTCCTTTTTTGCTGAATTCTAAACTGCTCCCAATCCTCAGGCTTGCTATTTTTTCTGGCAACTTTATATGACTCCTCTTTGGATCTAATACTATCCTTAATTTCTTTTGTTAGCCATGGTTGGGCTGCATTTCCTTTTGTGTTTTTGCGTCAGAAAGGAATGTATAATTGTTGCAATTCATGCATTCATTCCTTCAATGATAACCATTGCCTATCCTCCGTCATGCCTTTTAATGAAGCTTCCCAATCTATCATGGCCAACTCACTCCTCATACCTTCGTAGTTTCTTTTGTTTAGATTTAGGATCCTAGTTTCGGATTGGACTACTTCACTTTCCATCTTAATGAAGAATTCTATCATGTTATGTCACTCTTCCTGAAAGGACCCCGCACAACAAGATTATTAATTAACCCCTCCTCATTGCACAATATCCAATCTAGAATAGCCTGTTGCCTGGTTGGCTCCTCAACGTACTGGTCTAAAAAACCATCTCGTACACACTCCAGGAATTCATCCTCAACAGTATTATTGCTAATTTGGTTTGGCCAGTCTATATGCAGATTAAAGTCACCCATGATTACTATAGTAACCTTGTTACATGCATCTCTAATTTCCTGTTTGATCCCATCCCCTACATTACCACGACTGTTTGGAGGCCTATAGACAACTCCCACCAATGTTTTCTGCCCCTTGGTGCTTCTTAACTCCACCCAGACTGATTCTACATCTTAATTTTCTGAGCCAATATCTTTTCTCACTATTGCTCTGATTTCATCCTTTACTAACAACGCCACTCCACCTCCTTTTACTTTTTGCCTGTCCTTCCTAAATATCGAATACCCTTGGATATTCAGTTCCCAGCCTTGGTCACCCTGCAGCCATGTCTCTGTAATTGCTATTATATCATATCTGTTTACATCTATTTGCGCTGTTATTATGAATGCTTCGTGCATTCAGATACAGTGCTTTTAAATTTGTCTTTTTAACATTTTTAGACATCTTAACATTTCTTTTTAAACTATGGCCCTATTTGTCTTATTACCATTTTTTTTTACCCGGACCCTATTTGTTGTCTTTTGTTTGTATGCTCTGTCCCTTCCTGACACAATCTGGTTATCCTTACCCCAATCACTTTCCTGCACTGCTTCTTTTTCTTTTCTCTTTAGCATTTTGGATTTCTCTCCACCGGGACCCTCCCTCCCTTTATTTAGTTTAAAGCCCTATCTACCTCCTTAGTTATTCGATTCACTAGAACTCTAGTCTCAGCATGCTTCAGGTGAAGTCGGTCCCAACAGAACAGCTCTCTCTGTTTGATAATCTGAATGACAGTTGTCTTTGCATACAGACAATTGGGACTGGACTTTCCTCCACTATACTGCCTGAAGTTGGGTTGTATACCAACAGAAGATCAATGGAAATTGGCTGGAGAGTCCTACTGCTGCATCCCTACAATTACCAGCACCACAATGCATCACTCTCCCTCCTGGCCAGCCCCTTGACAGCCCAGCCACATGTAAATGATTGCAGGAAGGGGGAGGGGGCTGAGGAACCCATCCAATTTCCTTGTCTTGGCTGCGTCCAAGGCCTAAAATAAACTTTTCTTCAAGATCTTTGGAACAAAGCAGATCAGGCTGCTGGCGCTGATAGTATTTGGTCCAGGGTGCCGAAAGAAAGGGAGTGTGTTATGGAAACCACAAGTTCAAATATTTAGTAGCTCATTGAGGTCTGGGATTGTTCCATTTACAGGTGAGAGGCCCATGTGGTGCCTATATTTAAAAAACACAATAAATCAGCACCAGGTAACTATAGCCCCAAAATTTCACAGGCTAAGATCCTGGCAAGTGCCCGTTGGTGTCCTCGAACACCTGCCCCATGCACAAGGAAACTGGAGCAGCTTCTCACTCGTTGGTGAGCTTGCCTGAGCGAGGGGGTTGTTTCAGGATGTAATTTTTTAATTGTCCTCTTTGGGTGTCAAAGCCCCTTGCTGGGTCTGGACGCCACCGCTGGGGCCCGCATGTGCCATTGTGGAGGCTGGTACACCTCACCTATCCAGGCATATCCTCCCCCACTGAAACAGCAGGTGCCGACAGAAGCTCAATAGTGGGAACTTGCGGATTAGGGAGTTCTTGAACCTGGCCCCACACCCGGCTTGCCATTTGTCTTGTAAGAGAATCGATTTATTCTACAGTACATCTGAGGAGGAGGCACATCACCATCCGCGGCAGGCACGGCGCGCAGTTCTGGGAATTGAAGGTCTACAAGACAGAGATGTGCCACAAGGACCTGCAGAAGAGCAGAGAGGGGACCAACGGAGGGGCCAAGGTCGCAGAGGCACTACCCACGTGAGAGGGTCTGCAGGCAGAGGCTGAGCTTCTTGGACCTCTCTCTGAGGAGCAGTGTCTACGCAGGCTGAGATTGAGTCGCTAGGTGGTCGCATATATCTACACGCTCCTTCATGCAGAGCTGCTTCCAGCTGGGCCTGGTGACTACACATTGCTCGTCGTACTCAAGTAATCACTGCCCTCAATTTCTTTGCCTCTGGATCCTTCCAGGGCGCCAGCGGTGACATCACCAGGGTGTCTCAGTCGTCTGCACATAAGTGCATATGACAGGTTGACGGATGGCTGGTTTGCCAGGACATCCGACTACGTCAACTTCCCCTGCGACATTATCCAGACTGAGAGGACAGTGGATTTCAACTCTATGGCTGGCTTCCCACAGGTGCAGGGTGCAATTGATTGCCCACACGTAGCAATCTGAGGAACTGCACATGAGCCAGGACTGTTCATCAACTGAAAGGGAAATCACTCCATCAATGCATAGCCGATTTGCGACCAGTGGAGGATGTTTCTGTAGGGGTGTGCCAAATTCCCTGGCAGCTGCCATGATTCCTTCATTGTGCACGAGTCCAACATCCCGGACCTCTTTCACACACAAGACAGTCATAAGGGCTGGCTCCTTGGAGACAAGGGATACCCCCTGTAGGTCTGGTTTATGACACCTGTGAGAAAACCCACCAACGAGGCACAGCAGCAGTACAGCCAGAGTCACATCACCACCAGGTCTGTCACTGAACAAGCCGTAGGAATGCTGAAGGTGTGATTCAAGTGCCTGCATAGGTCTGGGGGAGCCCTTCAGTACTCGCCAGCGAGGGTGTGCAAAATAATAAGTCATGTGTTACATCCTGCACAACACTGCTCAACAGAGAGGGTTACAGGTGGAGGAGCTCCAATGAGCTCATGAACCATCTGCATCTGCTGGCAACATTGAAGAAGACAATGAGGAGGAGGAGGAGGACGTGAAGATGGGCACCCCATCGGCAGAGCAGTGGCACACATGGCTGCTCGTGATGCCAGGGAGTCACTCATATCTAACAGGTTCTCATAAGGAGATCCGCAAACTGAAGATAGTGAACTACTCAGACCACCTGTAACAACCACCACCATCAACGCCAACCATTCCCCAAACACCCTCCGCTTGCATAAAACAGTCCTTCAACCACACATACACCCATTGTAAACGCATCCAATGGGTGGCATCAAGTCTTGGCCTTCATGATGAAGCACATGAAAGGGCGTTTTCACAAAAGGGACTCAAGGATGGACAAGAGGTGGCAGTGGTGTGACAATTTAATGTGCATGTAAGAAAAAACAAATATAAATGAAAAACATTACATTTCGTCAGACACCCTTGTGCATACTCGTGGTGATAACAAAACTTTCACCATCCTTTTCCTACCGCTTCAATGTGGTGCATCCCCTGTGGCTTCAGCAAAGATAATGGTCGGTTGCTCAGGTCCCTGCCCTGACTGCTGAGATGTAGTGCTGAAGACTTGTGCTCCAGAACTAGCTGCGCCTCTAGCCAAGCTGTTCCAGTACAGCTACAAAACTGGCATCTACCCGACAATGTGGAAAATTGCCCAGGTATGTCCTGTTCACAAAAAGCAGGACAAATCCAATCCAGCCAATTACCGCCCCATCAGTCTACTCTCAATCATCAGCAAAGTGATGGAAGGTGTCGTCGACAGTGCTATCAAGCGGCACTTACTCACCAATAACCTGCTCACCGATGCTCAGTTTGGGTTCCGCCAGGACCACTCGGGTCCCGACCTCATTACAGCCTTGGTCCAAACATGGACAAAAGAGCTGAATTCCAGAGGTGAGGTGAGAGTCACTGCCCTTGACATCAAGGCAGCATTTGATCGAGTGTGGCACCAAGGAGCCCTAGTAAAATTAAAGTCAATGGGAGTCTGGGGGAAAACTCTCCAGTGGCTGGAGTCATACCTAGCACAAAGGAAGATGGTTATGGTTGTTGGAGGCCAATCATCTCAGCCCCAGGACATTGCTCCAGGAGTTCCTCAGGGCAGTGTCCTTGGCCCAACCATCTTCAGCTGCTTCATCATTGACCTTCCCTCCATCATTAGGTCAGAAAAGGGGCATGTTCGCTTATGATTTCACAGTGTTCAGTTCCATTCGCAACCTCTCAAATAATGAAGCAGTGCGAGCCCGCATGCAGCAAGACCTGGACAACATCCAGGCTTGGGCTGATAAGTGGCAAGTAACATTCGCGCCAGACAAGTGCCAGGCAATGACCAGCTCCAACAAGAGAGAGTCTAACCACCTCCCCTTGACATTCAATGGCATTACCATCGCCGAATCCCCCACCATCAACTTCCCGGGGGTCACCATTGACCAGAAACTTAACCAGACCAGCCGTATAAATACTGTGGCTACAAGAGCAGGTCAGAGGCTGGGTATTCTGCGGCGAGTGACTCACCTCCTGACTCCCCAAAGCCTTTCTACCATCTACAAGGCACAAGTCAAGAGTATGACGGAATACTCTCCACTTGCCTGGATGAGTGCAGCTCCGACAACACTCAAGAAGCTCGACACCATCCAGGACAAAGCAGCCCGCTTGATTGGCACCCCATCCACCACCCTAAACATTCACTCCCTTCACCACCGGCGCACAGTGGCTGCAGTGTGTACCATCCACAGGATGCACTGCAGCAACTCGCAAAGGCTTCTTCGACAGCACCTCCCAAACCCGCGACCTCTACCACCGAGAAGGACAAGAGCAGCAGGCACATGGGAATAACACCACCTGCACGTTCCCCTCCAAGTCACACACCATCCCGACTTGGAAATATATCGCCATTCCTTCATTGTCGCTGGGTCAAAATCCTGAAACTCCCTTCCTAACAGCACTGTGGGTGAACCTTCACCACACGGACTGCAGTGGTTAAGAAGGCGGCTCACCACCAACTTCTCAAGGGCAATTAGGGATGGGCAATAAATGCTGGCCTCGCCAGCGATGCCCACATCCTATGAACAAATTTTAAAAAATGCTCTAGGGCTATGTCCTCTGGGTTTTGGAGCCCGTGAGGGCCCCGGCAAAGACTGCTCCGCAGCGCAGGGGCAGACTCGGCTATCCGGAGAGGAGGCAGCGTTGCGGGTACTGGTGGGGGGAGCGGAAACGAGTGAGATACGGGAGTGCTTTGATGGAGTTCCCACTTCCATGTCGCCTTTCGCTATCATCTTTCTCCTTGGCCAGGGCCACATCATTCCTTCCAATCTGCTGGACAACAGCTTGGAGCAGATCTGTGATGCGTTCTAAGCCCTCGGCTAAATTATGTGTCTGCTTGTTTAAGACAGCAGAAAAGTTGACATTTGAAGCTCAATGGAGGCTGCCATTCTCTCTATTGAAGACATTCTCACACTTACCTGTGCCACCATTCCACTAATGCTGGAGATGGACTTCTCCATCCTATCCGCTATTGTGGAGAGTGTGCATGACACGTTTTCCATTCGCTCGCAAAACTGCAGCTGGACGTCTATCATTCTCAATCTCAACGATGGTCCTCGGGGTTCAGCATCTGTGTCCAGCTAAGCAGAGCTTGGAGAGGAGTGCGCCCTCCGACACGGACCCTCCACAGCTGTCCTTGCCACCAGTGTCTGCTCGTGCACACTTGTGAGTGATGAATCACCAGGTGACAACCCAACTAACTGTATAACAGGATCCACCGAAGTGCGAATATCTGCACTGGTGCATGGCTGGATGTGATATGATGGTGCGCCCTCAGAAGAATGAAGCTCCTCTGAGGAATCACCCACTTCCATGGCGTGTGCCTCTTCTCAATCCTTGAAGGCCCTGGAAGAGAACATAAAGCAATATTAACATTCATCGCAGAAGTTAGTTTCCAATGAGCAAACTGAGGTGTACAACAGGTCAATCATTGATAACATCAATTCATGATGTGTGTGAAGGATGTTAAAGTTCTGTCACCAGCCATTTGCGGGGTGTCAGTCTCGCCATCTCCGACGGCCAGGCATTCAACCGTGCGGCTGAGCCCCAAGGCCACCTCTTCCGTCTCTGTTAGGGGCACTATTTGTGGTGGCCCCCTCCAGCCCTACTCCTCTCCTGTGCATTTTGTGCTCTCTTCTCCTACAAGGGGAGAAAGAACAGATGTGTGAGTGAGTCATGGTGATGTGGTGACCTGATGGATGCTTTGGGTGAGGCTGCCAATGAAGCAGATGCATGAGAGGGTGACTATCAGACAGATTTCACATTGCATCAGGATTGGGGTGAGTGGGAGTGGTGGGTTCACAAATGGGGAGGTGGAGAAATGCACAGAAAGTGAAAGTAAGTTGACAATGACATCTAAGTGGGTGTGAGGAGTGAGGTGATGGAGTAGGCTTGGCAAGACAGAGTGAGGACGGGGGGTGGGGGGCAATGTACACCACAGTATGTGGGTGAATCAGTAAGTACTCACTTTTCCTGACCTGGTTCGGTCATTAAAGCGCTTCTTGCACTGTGCACACGACCTTGCCACCGCGCTCCTTGAGCCAGGCCTACTTAGTGGCAGAGACAGGGCGATTCCTCCGATCAGTCGGGGACAGTATCTCCCTCCTACTCTTCACAGCGGCCAGTAGCAACTCATGCGAAGAGTTGTTAAACTGGGTTGCTGGCTTAGTCCTTTGATGCTCCATATCTTCAAATTCCTCCTTTCTCCCTCAAAATCTATGGTTGCAGTGGCCCTTTAAATACTCCAGTTCCCAGCACATCATTCGGGTGCACAGTATGCCCACTACGCAGCTTGGAGATGCGAAACCCAGAAGTCACATTAAGGGCCTTCAAATGAGTCGCGATCTCTTGAGCCAACACAAGCAAATTTTTCCACACGATTATTCACCCACTGCTGAGTTCCTGCCGACATGTTAAAATTATGCCCCAAGTGTCAATATACTTTTCCCAAAGGGAGCTGGGTATTTACAAGCAGCTGTCGACCTACAGAAACTTCAGCTCAATAATTTAGCATCTTATTGACCTCAGGATGTGGGTATTTAGGCCACTTGCCCCAGGGAGCACTTGAGCAGTGCTTGAAGGGACAGGCCATGTCGAATTCATTTCCATCTCAGTCCATCAAGTGGGCTTTTCTTGCTCTGTTGCTGTAACTTTGGCAGAGGTTCTGCGGAAACCCCATTTACGCAGGTAAACGGTGGCAGAGAGAGCGAAGTCCTGAGGAAATCCGCGGCGTACATCTATGCTTCAGACCCCAAACTACCTATGAGCACTACCACTGAAGATCAACAAGATCGTCATAAAAAAAAGCATGTGAACTACAGTATGTCAATGTGGATAACTATTACCATCATTGTAACATGTAATATTATCAATTAGTCATTTTAAAGAAAACACCTTAGTAAGAGAACTTGCACTTAAGGATATTTATGTGGAACTTTTAAAAGAAAAAGAATGCTTTGAATATTTACTATGGATATTCTGTAACCATAATTTTAGAACTAAAAAGAGGTAGCAATGCTTTGAAAAAAGAAATCTCTCCATATGTAAAATAAATTACTGCGTCCAGTTAACTAAAATAGAAATATCACATCACAAAGGGTGGTAGAAGTTTGGAACTCTCTTCCGCAAACGGCAATTGATACTAGTTCAATTGCTAAATTTAAATCTGAGACAAATAGCTTTTTGGCAACCAAAGGTATGAAGGGATATGGGCCAAAGGCAGGTATATGGAGCTAGATCACAGATCAGCCATGATCTTATCAAATGGCGGAGCAGGCACGAGGGGCTGAATGGCCTACTCCTGTTCCTATGTTCCTGCTATTACTAATTTTTAATATAGAAATGATACACTATTGCATCCATTAAATGTCCACAGGATTTAAATCAGCAATTTTCAGGCAATGCCTGAACCCTAAACTTAGGCTGTACACATACTTTTCACATTCAGATTTACAATTCTAATCCATTAGCAAATATTAAACAAAATGTTTCTCCTGAAACAACATCAAAATTGTATATCTGGTATAAAATTACATACAAAGTTTGAATCTGTTAATTTTGTTGAGCAGTGCAAAAATGCAGTATCTGCACTGGATCCTGCACCAAACCAAGCTCAGTACCAGTACCCCTTTGGTAATAATGGGCTGTATTTCTTGTGTTTCAAAAATGGAAGTAAAAACTATTTTGTAATTATTATTTTGTTTATTTTCAACCCACTAATGAAATTGTAGAAATCTGTGTTTCCTGAGAAAGCAACGTCATTAGTGTGAACGGAAAAGTAATGGAATAACCAATTATGACACACCTGTAACAATGTTTCTCAAGTGGATAACGAACTACTTAATAAATGTCAATCTAACTGTGGAGTGCACAATATTTGTGCTAAATTACTCTAAGAAAGCTCAGAAAATCACAATTTACCCAAGAGGCACTGCATTTCAAGGCACACTGCTTTGTAAAAGATGCAGAATACAAATACTCATATCTCCCTCAGGATGAGCAAAGCACGTCCGGTAATCCTCATAAAATCAGTTACTGCACAAAGTATTCCTTCTTTAGTTTTACCACAAATTGTAGAATGTGAAAGCTTATCTATATAGTCAAGCTGCATGAAATTGGGCATCCAATGCAACTAAAGTTTTGCAAGTATTGTTTAGTGCTGTGTTATTTAAATTCTGATTCCAGTCTTTCATTCAGGATCTTGTACTTTTAATTGTGATGTGCAATGGTTTTCTTACGTTAATAGAACTTTATTAAATCTTGCAAATGGGGTGAAATCCCTCTTTTAATTATATTTTTGTGGAATGCTTGTTTTTCTCTGTAATTAACAACTTGCTAATGAAATTGCATTGTGCACATTTCAATCCCACATTTGAATGTAATTTCATTAATAATACATTAATTATGGAGAAAAATAAGCATTCTCCCATTATTTGATAAAAGAGAGATTTCACCTACCTCCTTTCAAAAAGTAAGGTTGAATTAATATTCTCTTTGTGAAAATATTAAATTATTGGAATTTTAATAAATTCATCTCATATGTATAACGATGTTGGATGTCCTGAGAGTTACAAGAGATACAATATTCATTACAAATTGTAGTTTCATGCCAATATGTATCCTTCCAATGGTTCACATCTACTAGTATTAAAAATGATTATCCAGCTTTATAGATGATACAGAAATTTCACTAACCACCTACCTTACTGCAGCAAGAAGACCATGGGTAGAATGTAGGTTTGTGTTTAAAATAATATGCCCATTACTGTTCCTGGAAGTATCTTTTCCATTGCGTTTGCTTTTTTTCTTGCTGCCATTTAAAATTTTACTTGTATTTGTTGTCTGTCTCTTTGTATCTCACTCATTTTTATTGGCTTCAAACAATAGGCACAACCTGAACGAATATCAATGCTGTAAAACGTCATGGTGGGCTGAAAGTTATTTCCATGCTTTGTCTCCTGTAGTTTCATTATGAACCAGGGTTTGTGATCCAGCCCAGACCCAGAATTATAATAACAGCTACAATCTATAGGCTTTTAAAACCCAAGTACGGTGTCACCGAACTACTACTTCTTGATTTATATTGATGTGGAGATGCCGGTGATGGACTGGGGTGGACAAATGTAAGGAGTCTTACAACACCAGGTTATAGTCCAACAGCTTTATTTGAAATCACAAGCTTTCGGAGCTTTCCTCCTTCGTCAGGTGAGTGTCGGATTCCATAAAGGCACAGCATATATAGTCAGAGAACAATGCCTGGTGATTACAGATAATCTTTCCAACCGCCTGTTATCACACCTCGGCAGAGATATAATCAAAGCAATCAAAGGAGTGAATGGTGTTCAGACAGAGAAACATTACATCCCAGACTACTGAATACACGAGCGGTCAGAACACAAAGACAGAGAGAGAGAGAGAGAGAGAGAGACACTCGAAAGTCAGAGAAAGAGAGAGAATGACCAGTTGTATTAAAAACAGATAACTTTTTTTCGCTGGTGGGGTTACATGTAGCGTGACATGAACCCAAGATCCCGGTTGAGGCCGTCCTCATGGGTGCGGAACTTAGCTATCAATTTCTGCTCGACGATTTTGCGTTGTCGTGTGTCTCGAAGGCCACCTTGGAGAACGCTTGCCCGAAGATCGGAGGCTGAATGTCCTTGACTGCTGAAGTGTTCCCCGACTGGGAGGGAACCCTCCTGTCTGGCGATTGTTGCGCGGTGTCCGTTCATCCGTTGTCGCAGTGTCTGCATGTTCTTGCCGATGTACCATGCTCCGGGGCATCCTTTCCTGCAACGTATGAGGTAGACAACGTTGGCTGAGTCACAGGAGTATGAACCATGTACCTGGTGGGTGGTGTCCTCTCGTGTGATGGTGGTATCTGTGTCAATGATCTGGCATGTCTTGCAGAGGTTGCCGTGGCAGGGTTGTATGGTGTCGTGGATGCTGTTCTCCTGAAAGCTGGGTAATTTGCTGCGAACGATGGTCTGTTTGAGGTTCGGTGGCTGTTTGAAGGCGAGTAGTGGAGGCGTGGTGATGGCCTTAGCGAGGTGTTCGTCGTCATCGATGACATGTTGAAGGCTGCAAAGAACATGGCGTAGTTTCTCCACTACGGGGAAGTACTGGACGACAAAGGGTACTCTGTTGGTTGTGTCCCGTGTTTGTCTTCTGAGGAGGTCTATGCGATTTTTCGCTGTGGCCCGTCAGAACTGTCGATTGACGAGTCGAGCGTCATATCCCGTTCTTACGAGGGCGTCTTTCAGCGTCTGTAGGTGTCCATCGCGTTCCTCCTCATCTGAGCAGATCCTGTGTATTCGCAGGGCCTGTCCATAGGGGATGGCCTCTTTGACGTGGTTAGGGTGGAAGCTGGAAAAGTGGAGCATCGTGAGGTTGTCCGTGGGCTTGCGGTAGAGTGAGGTGCTGAGGTGCCCGTCTTTGATGGAGATTCGTGTGTCCAAGAATGAAACCGATTCTGAGGAGTAGTCCATGGTGAGTTTGATGGTGGGATGGAACTTGTTGATGTTATCGTGTAGTCTCTTCAGTGATTCTTCGCCGTGGGTCCATAGGAAGAAAATGTCATCGATGTATCTGGTGTAGAGCGTTGGTTGGAGGTCCTGTGCAGTGAAGAAGTCGTGCTCGAACTTGTGCATGAAAATGTTGGCGTATTGGGGTGCAAATTTGGTCCCCATGGCTGTTCCATGTGTTTGGGTAAAGAGCTGGTTATCGAAGGTGAAGACATTGTGATCCAGGATGAAGCGGATGAGTTGTGGGATGGCGTCTGGAGATTGGCTGTTGTTGGTGTTGAGTACTGAGGCTGTTGCAGCGATGCCGTCATCTTGGGGGATACTGGTGTAGAGTGCCAAGACGTCCAACGTTGTCTACCTCATATGTTGCAGGAAAGGATGCCCCGGAGCATGGTACATCGGCGAGACCATGCAGACACTGCGACAACGGATGAACGGACACCGCGCAACAATCGCCAGACAGGAGGGTTCCCTCCCAGTCGGGGAACACTTCAGCAGTCAAGGACATTCAGCCTCCGATCTTCGGGTAAGCGTTCTCCAAGGTGGCCTTCGAGACACACGACAACGCAAAATCGTCGAGCAGAAATTGATAGCTAAGTTCCGCACCCATGAGGACGGCCTCAACCGGGATCTTGGGTTCATGTCACGCTAGATGTAACCCCACCAGCGAAAAAAAGTTATCTGTTTTTAATACAACTGGTCATTCTCTCTCTTTCTCTGACTTTCGGGTGTCTCTCTATCTCTCTCTCTGTCTTTGTGTTCTGACCGCTTGTGTATTCAGTAGTCTGGGATGTAATGTTTCTCTGTCTGAACACCATTCACTCCTTTGATTGCTTTGATTATATCTCTGCCGAGGTGTGATAACGGGCGGTTGGAAAGATTATCTGTAATTACCAGGCATTGTTCTCTGACTATATATGCTGTGCCTTTATGGAATCCTGCACTCACCTGACGAAGGAGGAAAGCTCCAAAAGCTTGTGATTTCAAATAAAGCTGTTGGACTATAACCTGGTGTTGTAAGACTCCTTTGATTTATATTGGTAAATGCATCTTCCCTCCTGTTCTTTTCATCCTCAGTGTTGCACTTCAATACGGGACTTGGCCCTTCACCCAGGTTTCATAGCATATAAAAAGAAAACCATGTACAGGTTTTACCATTCCCCATTTTTCTCCCCCCTATACACAGGCACCGTATATTATTCTCAAAATGTAGGAGTGAGAATCTTGGTTTTAAATCAGCCAAACATGGATGTACTAACGCCATGTACAACGACAACAACAACTTGCATTTATATAGCGCCTTTAGCACTGTAAAACATTGCAAGGCGCTTCACAGGAGCGTTATCAAACAAAATCTGACACTGAGCCACATAAGCTTGGTCAAAGAGACAGGTTTTAAGGAGTGTCTTAAAGGAGGAGAGAGAGGTGACGAAGCAGAGAGAATTAGGGAGGGAATTCCAGAGCTTAGGGCCTAGGCAGCTCAAGGCACGGCCACCAGTGGTGGAGTGATTAAAATCGGGGATGCGCAAGAGGCAAGAATTGGAGGAGAGATCTTGGAGGTTGTAGTGCTGGAGGAGGTTACAGAGATAGGGGGGCTAGGTCATGGAGGGATTTGAAAACAAGGACGAGAATTTTAAAATTGAGGCGTTGCCGAACCGGGGGCTAATGTAGGTCAGTGAGCACAGGGTGATGGGTGAACGGGATTTGGTGCAAGTTAGGGTACGGGCAGCAGTGTTTTGGATGAGCTCAAGTTTATGGAGGGTGGAGGATGGGAGGGTGGCCAGGAGAGCATTGGAGTAGTCAGGTCTAGAAGTAACAAAGGCATGGATGAGGGTTTCAGCAGCAGATAAGCTGAGGACAGGGGAGGAGTCGGGCGAAGTTACGGAGGTGGACTTAGGCAGTCTTGGTGACGGAGCGGATATGTGGTCGGAAGCTCATCTCCGGGTCAAATAGGATGCCATAGTGGCCAGGGAGAGGGATGGAGTTGGTGCTTAGGGAGCGGAGTTTGTGGCCGGGACCAAAGACAGTGGCTTCGGTCTTCCCAATATTTAGTTGGAGGAAATTTTTGCTCATCCAGTACTGGATGTCAGACAAGCAGTATGACAAATGAGAGACAGTTGGGGGGGTCAAGAGAGGTGGTGGTGAGCTAGGGACGGAGACGGGCGATGTTACGGAGGTGGAAGTAAGTGGTCTTGGTGATGGAGCGAATATGTGGTCGGAAGCTCATCTCAGGGTCAAACAGGTCGCCATCATTGCTAATGGTCAGGTTGTACCAACATCTTATGTTCCCTCTGCTGAACTGCCACAGTTAGGGTAAGATGGTAGGATGGCCTGGAATCTAAAGGTGTAACTGACAATGGTAGTGTCATTTTATAGTACTTTTTAACCACATGTTAAAGCCTCCAAACAAAGAAATCTGCAAATCTGTTGGTTATCTGCTTCTGAAGTTAGTACAGATTTGTAATTACTTATCTACCCCTTAATCCTTTAATGCTCACTTTTATACTGGCCGAGAATTTCCTCGGAGCTGCTCCCGCTCCGCCACTGTAACTTCACCAGAAGTGCAACTAAAACCCTGTTTATGCACACTTCCACCACAATACCGGCAAATTTCCAATGGTGGAGCAGGAGCAGCTCTGAGGAAATTCCCAGCCAGTATTTTCTCTAGCTCAAATATCATTTAGAATACTCACCCTGCCTGAGCATGAAAGCGTAATAATCATTCTGGAAACCCCTCCCCTTTCCTCCACTCTGTTTGGCTATTCTCTCCCTCCACTTCCCCATTTGTGTTGCATTTACTTTAGAGGGTTTGGTCAAACTACCTGAACACGTACAATGCAAAGGCTTCTACTATTCACATCTGTAACTGCTATGGTGATACATTTTGTTTCCCGCAGTTGTTAGCATTACCACAACTGGAAAGGGCAGTGCACAAGGTTACACTGTCTAACGGCTAGCATAAGCATTGATGAGCCTAATAGTCTTCTTTTTGTATGTATGTATGTACTTCGAAATCTTCCTGATATGTAAACTCTTAAATTCTGCAACCGGGTCTGTGCTGTTTCCAGAGGTTTCTTCACTGCCTTGTGAGGGCAGAAGCTCTGTCCACCCTTTAAAAGGTAAATGACAAGCAGAGGGTGGAGCCAGGGACAGGGATTCCCAAAGTCATAGTTCTTGCTTCTGAGGCTCATGTGGTGGCCAGTACACCGAGTAATTGGAGGTATACCAGACTCAGACAAATGGCTTAACCCCCAAGGAGTGTGAATATTTTTGCCAGAATCAAGCCAAATTAGCTTCCTTGCTTAGTTGATCAAAAGGAATATGGTGGGGGTGATGAGGGGCTGCAGCAACCCCCATTGGACGCTGAAAATGCACCCACAGTGATGCATGTGCCCACCCACCTCATGCAAATGAGTTGCCTTACCACTGGCCCAGCAAACTCGAGCAGGATCAGCACTGTGGGGCACAGTTTGGGTGTTTGGATCACGACTGAGGAATTTCAGGGCGACTAACGCATTTTTCGATTTGACTATGCAGCTAAACAATACTGCATAAGTTTCCTAATAACGATGTTTAACAGGGCTTTAAGAAGCAAAAGATGGCTTTTCTCAAATATTTTCACTTGGGTTTGTTAATCCAGCTTGGAGGATGTGAATCAATATTACATCAACTTTTACTCACATCTACTTTTTCATTAAAATTATACAGGGGAAAATAAGGCTTTGTTTTCAATAATAAAGTTTATTTAGCAGCCACCCTGTTAATGTTGTCTTTAATCAATGTTTAATGCCCAGTAGCTCACTGGATAGGCAACATGAGAACATAAGAAATAGGAGCAGGAGTAGGCCACATGGCCCCTCGAGCCTGCTCCACCATTCAATCAGATCATGGCTGATCTCCGACCTCAACTCCACTTTCTCGCCCAATCTCCATATCCCTTGATTCCCCTAGAGTCCAGAAATCTGTCTATCTCAGCCTTGAATATATTCAACGACTCAGCATCCACAGCCCTCTGGGGTAGAGAATTCCAAATATTCACAACCCTCTGAGTGAAGAAATTCCTCCTTATCTCAGTCTCAAATGGCCGACCCCTTATTCTGCGACTATGCCCCCTAGTTCTAGACTCTCCAGTCATGCGAAATAACCTCTCAGCATCTACCCTATCAAGCCCCTCATAATCTTATATGTTTCAATTAGATCACCTCTCATTCTTCTAAATTCCAGAGAGAATAGGCCCATTCTACTCAAACTCACCTCAATGGACAACCCTCTCTTCCCAGGAATTAATCTAGTGAACCTTCGCTGCACCGCCTCTAAGGCAAGAATATCCTTCCTAGATAAGGAGACCAAAACTGTACACAGTACTCCAAGTGAGGTCTCACCAAAGCCCTGTAAATTGTAGTGAGATTTCCTTACTCTTGTACTCCAAGCCCCTTGCAATAAAGGCCAACATTCCATTTGCTTTCCTAATTGCTTGCTGTACCTGTATGTTAACTTTTGTGTTTCTTGTACGAGGACACCCAAATCTCTCTGAACACCAACATTTAATAGTTTCTCACCATTTAAAAAATATTCTGTTTTCCTATTCTTCCTACCAAAGTGAATAACCTCACATTTCCCTACATTATACTCCATCTACCACCTTCTTGCCCACTCACTTAACCTGTCTATATCCCTTTGCACACTCTTTGTGTCCTCCTCACAGCTTACTTTCCCACCTAGCTTTGTATCGTCAGCAAACGCTGACTAATTTTTGAAGAATGTTGGCAATGGCCATTGTCCGCTGCTCCTATGCTATACAAGAGCCACAATTAGCCAAAACAATCAGCTCAACAATTCTTTTAACATCACAGTAAAGCAGTTGGGCCCTAAAACACAGTATACTGGCCTGAGTGAAGACTTCCAACAAGATATCACACCATTTTGCAACGCCTTTAGAAACAACACGACAAGTCTGTGATTCACCATCTTCGACCTCAACTCCACTTTCTCGCCCAATCTCCATATCCCTTGATTCCCCTAGAGTCCAGAAATCAGTCTATCTCAGCCTTGAATATATTCAACGACTCAGCATCCACAGCCCTCTGGGGTAGAGAATTCCAAATATTCACAACCCTGAGTGAAGAAATTCCTCCTTATCTCAGTCTTAAATGGCCAACCCCTTATCCTGCGACTATGCCCCCTAGTTCTAGACTCTCCAGTCATGCGAAATAACCTCTCAGCATCTACCCTATCAAGCCCCTCATAATCTTATATGTTTCAATTAGATCACCTCTCATTCTTCTAAATTCCAGGAATCGAAGGAGGAAAGATTGGCCCAGAAATTGCTCAGAGCGGTGAACCAACAGTGCTCACCGCTCCATAGATTTATACTAACCCACTAACTTACTGGGTGCAATTCCTCTAATAGGAAGCGGAGAAAAGCCCAGTGTTAGTTCAAACAAAGCTAGGACCCATGGGAGAAGCGAGAGGATCACTCTGTCCCCTCGACCAATCAGATTGAGCATTTTTGACAAGCTGTGAAACTGTTTCTGCAAGCTGGAATGTAAAATCCAGGAAGTGAAAGGTACAACATTAAAGAAATTGTAAAAAGTTATAGACAGCGAAAAAAGAGAGGGTGAGAAATAATCAAATTAATTAAGAGACAGAAGGGAAAATTAAAAGAAAACGTTTTAATTTTTTCAAAAAAATTTTTAAGGACCAAACACAACTAAAATAAGGAGTAATGAGACTCCACATTTTTAAAAGTTAATTTCTAGTTGTTTGGCAGTCATTAAGACTTACAGAACTATTAAAATTTAGTTTAGACCTGGTATTTTTAAGCGTATCTGTTCTGTAGTGATATTAGTTACTTTCCAGCTGGGCAGATGAGCAGGTTGGCGCTTTTTCAATGATTTCACTGATTCCATCCGGGGACACTCCTTTAATTCGAAGCTGTCATATCACCTGCGAGCCACTAGGAGCAAGTTCCGGATTTCCGTGTTTCACTGCGCATGTGTGAATGCTGGAACTTGCTCCTCCATTTCGCCACTAACAACGGTGAACGCTGTTGAGCCCACTGTTCTTTTCTAAGCAATTTCTGGGCCATTATGTTAACTACACAATGGCTATGCTCTTAAAAAAAAGGAAAAGCCTGATACAACCCTGGCTGGAAGTCATATAAGTTCCCAATTTATTTGGGAGACAAATGTAACCTTCCAGATACATTTATAGACAGCATTTACCAGAATAAAGATTGCCTGATAAGTTTCTATTGCAGGATCACTTAAATATGAGTGGAAGATCATACAGTCTATGAAAAATAATACAAATATCTGCTTTATTAGGCATAATTCAGCAAATATGTTTTGGATTTATTCTGGATGGTTATTCCAAAGTGCATTAATGACCATGCTTTACACCAATCTTAGAGGAGGAAAAGAAAACAATCTTTTGAACTCAAGAATCATCCTGTGGCTCTGGCTGCACATTTGAATTGTCCTGTATAAAATTATAGAGTGAGTCTCAACCATCATTCATGCGCATCTGTTCCATTGTGTGAAGAACAAAATTTAAAAAAAAACAGATGCTGCTCCTATAATAGGACTAAACAACAGCTGGTAAAGTGGTTGAACATTAAAAAATGTGACTAATGAAAATGTACAAATATTTACAAAATACATACATATAAGTGTTGAGAATATATCAAAATGTTGTATATTTCACAGTTTCAATGTACTTTTACAAAAGATGTCACTAATCTCGATAGAGTTCGGATAAGTAATAGTGAGTCCAAGTACTCAGTGGGTAAAGCACTGAGTAGTGTAGATGTAAGTCATTCAGACCAGGAAGGCCCTAGGATCGATCACTGGTCTGTTATGAGTTAGCTTACCCTGTGTGGAGCAGCCACGAGTGTTACAATTGTACCGGGCAAGGAGAGAAAAATTGCCAGGGTTTCTACTCTTGATTGATTCCAGTGATCACATTTGAAAGTGTGGGCTTTTGGTGTCAGGTGAGAATGGTTTGGGTTTGCTACTCACAGTCGTACAGCTAGCTGCCACTCACTGTTTAGGTTTGCACATGAAGAATGGTCAATTAGTGGAATCAGAGGGCATCTGGTGCCTGTGGAATCATACCACAGCAAGGAGAGGAGCAGGGGAGGAAAAAATTGGCATAGAAAGGAAGAAGGAAAAGAAAAAAGAATGCTCTATTGGATGAAGCAATCGAGGATAGTGGACAATAATGGAACCAAATCCCAGCGAAAGGGAATGAGGTGAGAAAAATAGAAGGAATAGAAGTACCTGAATGCAGCAGCTGCTCTCAATTTATATATCCTTATGTTTATCTTACAAATTGTCTCAAAACAAAGCTAATGAATGCTTTGAAAGTAACCATTAGGACAAGTAACAAACTATCGCAAGCCTTGTCTCTGTGACTCCTATTTACTCTTACAGTCTCTTCCTCTGTGATGAATATCCTCTGATATTGGGGGCTAAATTCGATAACCCCCTAATCCGGGCGCGGGGGTCGCGGTGTGCGATTAACCAGTCGTTGAGATGCAGGCAGCACGTGAGATTTGTGACGCTGGATTATCTTGCTACGAACAGCCAGCGCTACCTGCGCTGTTGAGTGGCTGCATGCACCAGCAGGGGGCCCGATATGGGACGTGGCCAGCACTTTTTTTTTATTCGTTCATGGGATGTGAGCGTTGCTGGCGAGGCCGGCATTTATTGCCGATCCCTAATTGCCCTTGAGAAGGTGGTGGTGAGCCGCCTTCGTGAATAGCTGCAGTCCGTGTGGTGACGGTTCTCCCACAGTGCTGTTAGGAAGGGAGTTCCAGGATTTTGACCCAGTGACGATGAAGGAACGGCGATATATTTCCAAGTCGGGATGGTGTGTGACTTGGAGGGGAACGTGCAGGTGGTGTTGTTCCATGTGCCTGCTGCTCTTGTCCTTCTAGATGGTAGAGGTCGCGGGTTTGGGAGGTGCTGTTGAAGAAGCCTTGGCGAGTTGCTGCAGTGCATCCTGTGGATGGTACACACTGCAGCCACTGTGCGCCTGTGGTGAAGGGAGTGAACGTTTAGGGTGGTGGATGGGGCGCCAATCAAGCGGGCTGCTTTGTCCTGGATGGTGTCGAGCTTCTTGAGTGTTGTTGGAGCTGCATTCATCCAGGCAAGTGGAGAGTATTCCATCACACTCCTGACTTGTGGCTTGTAGATGGTGGAAAGGCTTTGGGAGTCAGGAGGTGAGTCACTCGCTGCAGAATACCCAGCCTCTGACCTGCTCTTGTAGCCACAGTATTTATATGGCTGGTCCAGTTAAGTTTCTGGTCAATGGTGACCCCCAGGATGTTGATAGTGGGGGATTTGGCGATGGTAATGCCGTTGAATGTCAAAGGGAGGTGGTTAGACTCTCTCTTGTTGGAGATGGTCATTGCCTGGCACTTGTCTGGCACAAATGTTACTTGCCACTTATCAGCCCAAGCCTGGATGTTGTCCAGGTCTTGCTGCATGCGGGCTCGCACTGTTTCATTATTTGAGAGGTTGCGAATGGAACTGAACACTGTGAAATCATCAGCGAACATGCCCCTTTTCTGACCTTACGATGGAGGGAAGGTCATTGATGAAGCAGCTGAAGATGGTTGGGCCAAGCACACTGCCCTGAGGAACTCCTGGAGCAATGCCCTAGGGCTGAGATGATTGGCCTCCAACAACCATAACCATCTTCCTTTGTGCTAGGTATGACTCCAGCCACTGTAGAGTTTTCCCCCTGATTCCCATTGACTTCAATTTTACTAGGGCTCCTTGGTGCCACACTCGGTTGAATGCTGCCTTGATGTCAAGGGCAGTGACTCTCACCTCACCTCTGGAATTCAGCTCTTTTGTCCATGTTTGGACCAAGGCTGTAATGAGGTCGGGAGCCGAGCGGTCCTGGCGGAACCCAAACTGAGCATCGGTGAGCAGGTTATTGGTGAGTAAGAGCCGCTTGATAGCACTGTCGACGACACCTTCCATCACTTTGCTGATGATTGAGAGTAGACTGATGGGGCAGTAATTGGCCGGATTGGATTTGTCCTGCTTTTTGTGGACAGGACATACCTGGGCAATTTTCCACATCGTCGGGTCGATGCCAGTTTTGTAGCTGTACTGGAACAGCATGGCTAGAGGCGCAGCTAGTTCTGGAGCACAAGTCTTCAGCACTACAGTCGGGATGCTGTCGGGGCCCATAGCCTTTGCTGTATCCAGTGCACTCAGCCGTTTCTTGATATCACGTGGAGTGAATCGAATTGGCCGAAGACTGGCTTCTGTGATGGTGGGGATATCGGGAAGAGGCCGAGATGGATCATCCACTTGGCACTTCTGGCTGAAGATGGTTGCAAACGCTTCAGCCTTGTCTTTTGCTCTCACGTGCTGGCCTCCGCCATCATTGAGGATGGGGATGTTTACAGAGCCTCCTCCTCCCGTTAGTTGTTTGATTATCCACCACCGTTCACGACTGGATGTGGCAGGACTGCAGAGCTTTGATCTGAACCGTTGGTTGTGGAATCGCTTAGCTCTGTCTATAGCATGTTGCTTCCGCTGATTAGCATGCATGTCGTCCTGAGTTGTAGCTTCACCAGGTTGGCACCTCATTTTTAGGTACGCCTGGTGCTGCTCCTGGCATGCTCTTCTGCACTCCTCATTGAACCAGGGTTGATCCCCTGGCTTGTTGGTAATCATAGAGTGAGGAATATGCCAGGCCATGAGGTTACAGATTGTGCTGGAATACAATTCTGCTGCTGCGGATGATGGCCCACAGCGCCTCATGGATGCTCAGTTTTGAGCTGCTAGATCGGTTCTGAATCTATCCCATTTAGCACGGTGGTAGTGCCACACAAAATGTTGGATGGTGTCCTCAGTGCGAAGACGGGACTTTGTCTCCATGAGGACTGTGCGGTGGTCACTCCTACCAATACTGTCATGGACAGATTCATTTGCGACAGGTAGATTGGTGAGGACGAGGGCAAGTAAGTTTTTCCCTCGTGTTGGTTCGCTCACCACCTGCCGCAGGCCCAGTCTGGCAGCTATGTCCTTCAGGATTCGGCCAGCTCAGTCAGTAGTGGTGCTGCTGAGCCACTCTTGGTGATGGACATTGAAGTCCCCCACCCAGAGTACATTCTGTGCCCTTGCTACCCTTAGTGCTTCCTCCAAGTGGTGCTCAACATGGAGGAGGACTGATTCATCAGCTGAGGGAGGGCGGTAGGTGGTAATCAGCAGGAGGTTTCCTTGCCCATGTTTGACCTGATGCCATGAGATTTCATGGGGTCCAGAGTCAATGTTGAGGACTCCCAGGCCCACTCCCTCCTGACTGTATACTACTATACCGCCACCTCTGGTCAGTCTGTCCTGCCGGTGGGACTGGACATACCCAGGGATGGTGATGGAAGAGTCTGGGATGTTGGCTGAAAGTTATGATTCTGTGAGTATGGTTATGTCAGGCTGTTGCTTGACTAGTCTGTGGGACAGCTCTCCCAATTTTGGCACAAGTCCCCAGATGTTAGTGAGGAGAACTTTGCAGGGTCGACTGGGCTTGGTTTGCCTTTGTCGTGTCCGGTGCCTAGTGGTCCGTCCGGTTTTATTCTTATTGTGACTTTTTTAAAGCAAGATTTTACAACTGAGTGGCTTGCTAGGCCATCTCAGAGGGCAATTAAAAGTCAACCATATTGCTGTGGGTCTGGAATCACATGTGGGCCAAACCGGGTAAGTACAACAGGTTTCCTTCCCTAAAGGGGATTAGTGAACCAGATGGGTTTTTGGTAGTTTCATAGCCACCATTACTGATACTAGTATTTTAATTCCAGACTTTATTTGAACTCACGACTCTAGATTACTAGTCCAGTAACATAACCACTATGCTACCGTACCCATAAGCACTACTTAAAGGCAGCCTGCACCTCTTAAAGGGGAGGTGCACTGTCAATGCAATCAGTGGAGGAAAACAAGTGGAATGGCTGGACTGGCAAGACACCGTGCACCGAGGTTCTCCAACAAAGCACTGGTGGCCTTGGTGGAGGGATAGGATGAACAGAGAGCCATCCCGCAGGGTGGCAGGAGAGCCTCCAGACACCAGCTGCAGAGGCAGTGGGAGGAAATGGCCCTGGAGGTGAATGCCAGGAGCACTGCATCACGCACGTGGATGTAGTGCAGGAAAAAGTTCAATGATTTGACACAAGTGGTCAAGATGGGTGAATGCAAGCGTCAAGTGGCACATCCTACTAACTGCACCGTGCATGTCACCCCCAGTCACCCACCCACCAACAAACGCTTCCCATCCGTACGCAACATTGCATTTTGGATGCTGCATCTCACCCTCACATAGTACCACTCTTGCAATCCACACACCCACAACCCACAGGTCACACACATTGGCAGCTATAGGACCATGATAGGCACATCACCCAAAGATCTTGCAGGACACTCACTGATACACTTCCCTCTGTCTCGCAGGAGAAGGTGGCGCATAACAGCCATCAGCAGGAAAGAATGGACGGAGGACTGGCACACCTACATGTCCTTACCCCCGTGGAGGAGACCACGCTGGAGGTCATTGGGTGGGCCGTCGCTGCAGCCGTGGCCACCGGCGGCACTGGAGGTATCGAAGATGAGGGTCTATGCACACCTAATCCTCCTTCTCATTTCCCACATCTCCCTCATCCCACAATCATTTCTGACTCACGTGCTGCAGATGGTGTCAGCAAGCAAGTCTTATTTGCACCTTTCCCCACTCCACAACTCATCCTGTTTCCCTTTTTCATTGCAGATACCCAAGAACTGGAGCCAGCACCATCCGAGGAGGAGGAGGAGGAAGACAGTGACAATGAAGCCACACCATCACTTGATCTGACACTCGCATACACCAGCTCAGATACTGACACTGCATGTCCTTTAGAGGCTAGGTTAGAGGAGGGATCTGCATGTGGTGAGACACCGCCACAAGTGCGCAGGAGCCGGGGCGGGGGGGGAACGGATACCACAGGTACCAGCTCGCCGGAGGGCGAGATCACACACTACTTCTGCTGCAGAGGAGTCAGATGATGACTTTGATGGGCCAGGCTTCAGAAAAAGGCCGATGGGCGTATACAACCAAATGCTTGGTGCATTGCAAAGCCTGCCCGAAAGTCTGCATACAATGTCAAGGGACATGGAAGAGTCCAGCTCCAACTTGGCACAGGGCTTTCCGCAGAGTTTGGAGCCCATCCTTTCCCACATGGAATGGGTGGTCACCTCCATCAGCACACCTCTGGAACCCACCATGATGCAACCTCTGATGACCAATGTCTCAGTTTCCATTGCAGCACAAACATCTTCCATTGCAGCACAAATAACTGCCATTCAAGGTCTGCATGCTTCATTTGGAGCTCAGACTAATGCTCTGGAAGCTCAGACTGCTGTGTTACAGGCTCAGATTGCTGCTATCATGGCTGCAGGGACCACTGTGAAACAGGGCTTCCAGGGCATCACAGCAATCCAGCAATCTGTTCTCCAGCTGATCACCAGGATTGCTGAGGTGCCACCCCGTGCGAGCAGCAGTGGCGCCATGGCAGTCGAACCTGCTGTCCCCTCTCAGGATGACAGCATTCCTGCTGCCACCCTGCCACTCTGCCAGTGCCCTTGCCATTGCCTATCAGCCAGGCCAGACTGCTGCAGCCCAGACCGACATGGTGCAGTCTGAAGCTGGGCCCTCTCGGCCCAGAGCTGCTTGAGGTCGTCCTCCAAGGCCATCAGCACGCTCCTCAATTGAAGGTCAGCAGCCTTCCACTACCCATGCTCCAGCCACTGGGGATGCACCTCATAGGAGCACGAGGAAAGGTAAAGGCACACGAACAACAGGGACTAAGAGAATGCACAAGGGTGAATAGTGTAATGTTGTATACATGATTTCATGTGTAAGTTTATAAATCTGTATTTGAAGTCGCAGTTGGTGGTGGTTTTTATTTATACAATGAGCTGCAGGAGGAAGTAATGTGTAATCATAAGGAGAATGATTTGATGGTCATGTGGGAGAGGACGGGTGGGGAGTGTAGGATTGTTGATGACTTGGAAGGTGTCGTTCAGGTTACTGATATCGCTCATGAATAAGGTGAGCACATAGAGCCCTGGCAGAGAGGGCCCGTGCACCTTGTTGCCTCCTTGCCACTTCCTCCTCCGTTTTCTCCTCCTCCTGGAGTATTGTGTCCAGTTCTGGGCACCGCACATTAGGAAAGATGTGAAGGCCTTAGAGAGGGTGCAGAAGAGATTTACTAGAATGATTCCAGGGATGAGGGACTTAAATTACGTGGATAGACTGGAGAAGTTGGGATTGTTCTCCTTGGAATAGAGAAGGTTGAGAGGAGATTTGATAGAGGTATTCAAAATCATGAAGGGTCTAGACAGAATAAATAGAGAGAAACTGTTCCCATTGGCGGAAGGGTCAAGAACCAGAGGGCATAGATTTAAGGTGATTGGCAAAAGAACCAAAGGTGATATGAGGAAAAACTTTTTTACACAGCGAGTGGTTAGGATCTGGAATGCACTGCCCGAGGGAGTGATGAAAGCAGATTCAATCATCGCCTTCAAAAGGGAACCGGATAAGTACTTGAAACAAAAAAATGTGCATGGCTACAGGGATAGGGCAGGGGAGTGGGACTAGCTAGATTGCTCATGCATAGAGCTGGCGTGGACTCAATGGGCCAAATGGCCTCCTTCCGTGCTGTAACCTTCTATGATTCTATTCTATGATTCCTCCTCCTCCGTCTCTTCCTTTCCCTCTGGCTCAGGGTCTTGCTGGATAATCGGTAGCAGGGGCTGTCCTCTCATAAGGGCGAGGTTGTGCAGCATGCAGCACACAACGACGAATCTTGACACCTGCTCAGCGGAGTATTGCAGGGCTCCAACAGAACGGTCCAGACAGCAGAGGCGTTGCTTGTGGACGCCTACAGTGTGCTCAATGATGTTTCATGTGGCCACATGGCTCTCATTGTAGGCCTGCTCTGCACGTGTGCGTGCGTTCCTGACCGGAGTCATGAGCCACCTCATGAGGTGATAGCCCTTGTTGCCCAGTAGCCAGTCTTTGACTTGCCGAACTGGGTGAAAGATAGCTGGCACGTTAGACTGCCGCATAATGAAGGCGTCATGACTGCTGCCAGGGTAGCGGGCATTGACCCGCACGATGCGCTGCGTGTGGTCACACACCAGCTGCACATTGAGGGAGTGGAACCCCTTTCTGTTCATGAAGATGGCTGAGTTGAGAAGTGGAGCACATATGGAAATATGTGTGCAGTCAATGGCACCCTGCACCATGGGGAAGCCTGCAATGCGAGCAAACCCCCCTGCTCATTCATTCTGCTTCTCTCTGTCAAGCAGAAACGTTATAAATCTGTTGCGCAGCTCGGACAGTGCCTCAGTGACCTCCCTTATACAGCAGTGCACTGGAAACTGCGAGATGTTGCACTTATCGCCAGCAGCGGCCTGAAAGGATCCTGGGCTGTAAAAGTCCAGCGCCTCAGTTACCTTCACAGCCACAGGCAATGCTGTCCTTGCCCTGCTCTGAGGCTGCAGTTGTGGCTGCAGCAGTTGACATATCTCCATCATGACCTCTTTGGTGAACTGCAGCCGTCGGATGCACTGATCTTCGCTTAGGTTGAGGTAAGAGAATTGGTCCCTGAAGGCCCTCATTGGATATGGTCTCCTGCTCAGTGCCCTGCGCCTCCTCCTCCTCCTCCTTCTCGTCACAGCTTGACATGCTCTGCGTGGCCTCTCTGCATGCTCCCTGTCATGTTCAATGCTCAGCGGGAGCCCCAGCATGCCACCCATGGTTGCCAGAAATCTTGTTCAGCACACTGTTGTAAATGCCATGAATGGTAATGCAGGACCTGCCAGTCTCCTCTCTATATACTATTGCAACTTTCTCCAAGTATAGAAAGCTTCAACAAACACACACAAATGCATCAGCAGCCAGAAGCAATAAACCAGCAACTAACCTGTAACTCCTGCATGATCCCTTTAAATAGCGCTGGTGGAGGGTCCTCCAGGCCGTCTACGACCTGTTCAGCTGTGTGAAGTTAAGACAGCGCGTTGTCTGGAGCATTGAGTTCCAAAATCATATCTGTCCCTTTAAATCAGTGTTGCACACTGATCTAATGCATATTCTCCTTATCTGCATGTGCACAAACGCATTTGCCAAGATAGCGTCCTGCTCACGTCATGATAGAAGCGTGTGCGTGCATTCCAGAAGCCATTTTGGGTCCTCAGGAGGCCGCGTAGCACCTACAAAACGGGCGCTACACAACCCAATTTATAGCCCATTCTGACTTTCTTAATTCTCTTACTTTTTTTGGACTTGTCTTTCTTCAAATGTAATCCAAATGATCTCCTGTTTTTTTTTCTCTTATTTTTAAACCCATAATCTGGTGGCCTTGGGAAATATCAGCAATAGAGCTCATGCACATTACTGATGCTCTTGTTACAACAGCCACTGCTGCTCCCTTTGCTACAACAGTAGAATCATAGAAAGGTTACAGCACGGAAGGAGGCCATTCTGCCCATTAAGTCCATGCTGGCTCTATGCAAATTTTTTTCCTTTCAAGTATTTATCCAGTTCTCTTTTGAAGGCCGTGATTAAATCTGCCTCCACCACTCCCTTGGGCAGTGCATTTTAGATCCTAACCACTCGCTGTGTAAAAAAGATTTTCCTCATGTCACCTTTGGTTCTTTTGCCAATCGCCTTAAATCTATGTCCTCTGGTTGTTGACCATTCCACCAATAGGAACAGTTTCTCTCTATCTACTCTGGCTAGACCCTTCATAATTTTGAACACCTCTATCAAATCTCCTTGCAACCTTCTCTGTTCCAAGGAGAACAACCCCAGCTTCTCCAGTCTATCCATGTAACTGAAGTCCCTCATCCCTGGAATCATTCTAGTAAATCTCTTCTGCACCCTTTCTAAGGCCTTCACATCTTTCCTGAAGTGTGGTGCCCAGAACTGGACACAATACTCCAGTTGTGGCCAAACCAGTGTTTTATAAAGGTTCATCATGACTTCCATACTTTTGTACTCTATGCCTCTATTTATAAAGCCCAGGGTCCCATATGCTTTTTGAACCACTTTCTCAACCTGCCCTGCCATCTTCAACGATTTGTGAACATATACCCCCAGATCTCTCTGTTCCTGTACCCCTTTTAGAATTGTGCCCTCTAGTTTATATTGCCTCTCCTCATTCTTCCTACTGAAATGTATCACTTCACATTTTTCTGCGTTAAATTTCATCTATCACGTGTCCGACCATGCCACCAGCCTGTCTATATCCTCTTGAAGTCTATCATTATCCTCCTCACTGTTTGCTCCCCTTCCAAATGTTGTGCCATCTGCAAATTTTGAAATTGTGCCCTGTACACCCAAGTCCAAGTTATTAATATATATCAAGAAAAGCAATGGTCCCAGCACCGACCCATGGGGAACACCATTGTACACCTCCCTCCATTCTGAAAAACATCCGTTCACCACTACTCTCTGTTGCCTGTCCCTTAGCCAATTCTGTATCCATGTTGCTATTGCCCCCTTTATTCCATGGGCCGCAATCTTGATGATAATCTTGATGCGGCACTTTATCAAACGCCTTTTGAAAGTCCATATACACCACATCAATTACATTGCCCTCATCTACCCTCTTTGTTACCTCATCAAAAAACTCTATCAAGTTGGTTAAATACAATTTGCCTTTAATAAATCCGTGTTGGCTTTCCCTAATCAATCCACAGTTGTCCAAGTGACTGTTAATTCTGTCCCGGATTATCATTTCTAAAAGTTTCCCCACCACTGAGGTTAAACTATAGTTGCTGGGTTTATCCTTACATCCTTTTTTGAACAAGTGTATAACATTTACAATTCTCCAGTCCTCTGGCACCACCCCCGTATCTAGGGATGTTTGGAAGATTATGGCCAGTACCTCTGCAATTTCCACCCTTACTTCCCTCAGCAACCTAGGATGCATCCCATCCGCACTGGGTGACTTATCTACTTTAAGTACAGCTAGCCTTTCTTGCACCTCTTCTTTATCAATTTTTAGCCCATCCAGTATCTCAACTATATCTTCCTTTACGGAGACTCTGGCAGCATCTTCTTCTTTGGTAAAGACAGATGCAAAGTACTCATTTAGTACCTCAGCCATCCCCTCTGCCTCCATGAGTAGATCTTGTTTATGGTCCCTAATCGGCCCCACCCCTCCTCTTACTACCCATTTACTGTTTACATGCCTGCAGAAGACTTTTGGATTCCCTTTTATGTTGGCCACCAGTCTATTCTCATTCTCTCTCTTTGCCCCTCTTATTTCCTTTTTCACTTCCTCTCTGAAATTTCTATATTCTGCCTGGTACCCTGCCACCTTCACAGCAATGTCAAACTTTACTCTTGTGTCAGAAACGCAGCGAACCACTAAAATCAACATGAACATCGTAATTGACACTGCCTTCAACGAAGAAAGTTTTCAAGCCAATTGCTAACTTAATATGCAAATTATTTCAAACCATAACAGCCAGGGTGATCCATGAACAGGCTGGAACAGCACTGAAGTGTGTCCATTCAGAACTCACTCAAAAGTTCTTTAATGATACAACACAAAAGAACAGTTATATAAAGCATAACATATCCTTCTTATCATGATAACTGAGTGAAGAAAAAAGCAAAGAAAAGAAAGAACTTGGATTTATAATGCTCCTTTCACAACCTCAGGACTTTCCAAAACACTTTACAGCCAATGACTTTTGAAATGTAGTCACTGCTGCAATGTAGGGAAACACAGCAGCTGATTTGCACAAGGTTCCAAATCAGCAATGAGATAAATGACCAGCTAATCTGTTTCAGTGATGTTGGTTGAGGGATAAATGGTGGCTTGAACACCAGGAGAACTCCCCTGTTCTTCAAATAGTACCATGGGATCTTTTATGTTTACCAGAGAGGGCAGATGTGGGCCTCGGCTTAACGTCTCATCAGAAAGACAGCATTTTTGACAGTGCAGCACTCCCTCAGTACTGCACTGAAGTGTCAGTCTAGATTATGTGCTCAACTCTCTGGAGTGGGGCTTGAACTCACAACCTTCTGACTAAAAGGCAAGAATGCTACTGCTGAGCCAAGGCTGACACTTGAGCAGGCAGCACATTAGAACAATTTTTGTTGTAACAAACAAAAGTTAATAGCTGTTCCTTTTTTTAAAAAAAAGGTAGATATCGCTAACAGTTTGTGAAGCACCTGTCCATTCCTTGCAAACCATCCACGGTGGATGAACCTGCCATTTATTGGCTCTGTTAAAGCACCTGACTAGTTTCCTGGAGCTCCCTCTAAAATGGAGGCACATCCTAGTTTAAATAGGCTACTAATCTTTTCATGATGATGGCATGGCCAGTTCTGTGGGTGGAGATTCGTTCACTCAGAGGGTTTGATAGATGGACATAAAAGATCAAAAAGACTTGAGCATATTCCAGTTACATGCGAACTCACTTACGCCCAACGTTCCGCAATCTTTTAAGCCACACAATATGTTTGCGCCCAGATTACGGGTGTAACTGAGCGCAAATGTGGAGGAAACTCCAGGCCCTAATCTGCCCAGCAGCAGTACTTCTATATCAATCATTTCAGAAGTCAGGCAAGCTTTTATTTATGTTCATTTCAAACAAAACACTACTTTTCTTCTGTTTAATAGACCATACAGGATAATTCTGCTTAGAAAGATGTTCTCTTCAAAAATTACATCCATAAAATCCATCTCTAATTTGTACAAGTTCTTCAAAATGTTGTTGGAACAGGCAATGAAGAGCTTAAGTTGTACATTTGGGCAGCTCGAGCAGGCAATAATATAGATAAATGATAGGCAGATAGAAGTAATCTCATCACTACTCTCTTAATGATAGCATAAGACGCTGACAAAAGCTCAAAGAGAGTCTGGAGCTAGCTCTACTGTGCTCTGATACAATCAAGATGGTTGCAATTGATATATTCAAACAGATTAATTAATATCACAAACAATATTTGTATAAACTTACAAAGCAACAGCCAACATGAATTTAGAAGAAGAAAATCCTGCTTGACAAACCTCCTTGACGTATTTGAAAATGTTACAGATAAAGTTGTTGGTGAGATAGTTTATTTGGACTTTCAGAATTCTATGTGATAATCTTCCACAAAAAAACTTCTAATTAAATGAAAAATCACTGGAATCAAATTAAAAAGCACTACCGATATCAGACACATTTTGGGCCCGACTTGAAAATCTCCCCCTGTGACTACTCATGACAGGCACTCGCTATGGGCACAGACTTGGAAAATGTAGCCTGTAATGAATGGAACTGAATTGGCACAGGGAAACTTAGAAACTCTTGGAGTGATAGTGAACTCATTACTTTCAATGTCTGGTCAAAGTAAAGGGGCAATTAAAAAAAATGCTAAGATATGAGGGGTAATTTTAACTCCCAAGGACGGTTGGGTTGTGGGTGGGTGGGTAGGTAAAAATTGTAAAATTGTAAAACCCGACCCCAACCTGCCCAATTCCGGTTTTAACGGTGGGGGGTTGGGCGGCCAACGACCAATCCGCTCTCAGGAGGCAGGTCGGTCAGTAAAATCTTTTAAGGAGGCTGCGTGCCTCCATTTTAATAGGTCTTTTATTTTTAACTCATGGGGGCCGGGATTCCCGGGCCTTCTGATTCACGCCATGTAAGAGGAAACGAAAAGGCCCAGATCAACAGGTAATACCTATATTGCACTGCTTGTGGGCCAGGAGGAGCAGGAGTGTTTCCTCCAGGCCCAACAAGCTTACCTGCCATGATCCCACACGCAATCGGCCACTCCGCTCCCCCCCTCCCGGATCTCCGACCGCCCCCCCCTCCCACCATGATCGGCTGACCCTCCCCATGATGTACAACCCTCCCCTGATGACCAATCCCCCTCTGGGTGTCCGGCCCCAAATCCCCCAATGTCCCACTTACCTGGAATCTGCTCCCCGGCTGCTTTCCCATCCAAACAGGCAGCCAGCCTGTCAATCATGCTGCATATTGGGTGGGAAACCTGCTGAAAAAATTTTAAAGACATCCTGTGTCCCCAGGAAAACCGTGCTTCTGGGTTTCCTGTCCGGAAATCCTTCGCTGCCCCCCCGCGCCCCCCCAGTTCTCTTCATAGCCCCAAGTAAATATCGGGGCCATGTCATCGGAACAAGAGAATGAAGTTCCACAGAGGTTATGTTAAGGCTTACAATGCGCTGGCTAGGCCACACTTCGAGGGAACTGTGCTCAATTTTGATTACCATGCTAAAAAGAATTTTCATGCATTGGAAGGAGCAAAATGAGTAATCCTAAATGTAAACAGGATGAGCTAAGAGGAAAGTAGTTTGTTTGATTGGCATCTCTGCCACTGGACCTAACAGTCACTCCTTTCACATTGGTACACTATGGTGACAGTATGTACTATCTATAGGATGCGCTGTAGCAACTCACCAAGCTTGCTTTGACAGCACCTCACAAACCATAATCTCTACTACTGAGAAGGCAAAGAGCAATCTCGTAGAAGCGCCATTGCATCCAAGTTCCCCTCCAAGTCACACACCATCTGAACTTGAACGTATATCAATGTTCCTTCATTGTTGCTGGGTCAAAAATCCTGGAACTCCCGAACTAACTTCATTGTGGGAACATCATTACCACAATGATTGCAGCGGTTCAAAATAATGGCCCACAACCACCTGCTCAAGGTAACAATAAATGCAGCCTTTTCGGCATCGCCTACATCCCCGAATTAAAAAAATTAAAGACATCTAACCTCTACAATCTAGAAAGAAGTTGGTTAAGGGGGGACCCTATGAAGTTATATAAGATATTAGGGAAATTTAAAATCCAGTTAGATGGTATAACGAGAGAGTTAGGGTACTTGAGACCTAAGCTTCATTGGGACAATTAGTCTTTTTACTTCCCTGGATTACTTTTGTTCTGAAGGTTAGAGATTTTGTTTTCAATGCTTCACAACCTAGACGGTCTATGTAGTTCCTCATGTTAGTATTCTTAATTGGAATACTAAAATGTTATGGTTTGTGCACTTGGACATTATGGCTGGGATTTTCTGCTTTGGTGGAATCCACAGCATCTTGTTCAGGATGGCATGCAGCAAGACCAGGACAACATCCAGGCTTGGGCTGATAAGTGGCAAGGATCATTTGCGCCAGATACATGCCAGGCAACAACCATCTCCAACAAGAGAGAGTCCAATCACTTCCCCTTGACATTCAACGGCATTACCATCGCCGAATCCCCCACCATCAACATCCTGGGGGTCACCACTGACCAGAAACTTAACTGGACCAGCCACATAAATAATGTGGCTACAAGAGCAGGTCAGAGGCTGGGTATTCTGCGGCAAGTGACTCATCTCCTGACTCCCCAAAGCCTTTCCACCATCTACAAGGCACAAGTCAGGAGTGTGATGAAATACTCTCCACTTGCCTGGATGAGTGCAGCTCCAACAACACTCAAGAAGCTCGACACCATCCAGGACAAAGCAGCCCGCTTGATTGGCACCCCATCCACCACCCTAAACATTCACTCCCTACACCACTGGCGCACCGTGGCTGCAGTGTGTACCATCCACAGGATGCGCTACTGCAACTCGCCAAGGCTTCTTCAACAGCTCCTCCCAAACCCGCGACCCCTACCACCTAGAAGGACAAGGGCAGCAGGAACATGGGAATGACACCACCTGCACATTTCCCTCCAAGTCACACACCACCCCGACTTGGAAATATATCGCCGTTCCTTCATTGTCGCTGGGTCAATATCCTGGAACTCCCTTCCTAACAGCACTGTGGGAGAACCGTCACCACACGGACTGCAGTGGTTCAAGAAGGTGGCTCACCACCACCTTTTCAAGGGCAATTATGGATGGGCAATAAATGCTGGCCTCGCCAGTGACGCCCACATCCCATGAATGAATAAAAAAAAATCTGCTTGCCCCAATCGTCAGCCCCGTCCTTGGTATTTCTTTGGTGTGAAGGTACTTTCCTTGTTTTAGGCAGGTGGGGATTGGCTGCAGCAGGCCTCTAGTACCTGCTGCCTCAGGGCTGCATTGAAATAATAAGAAAATTTAATTTTGATTTTAGTTAATGCAGTGATTTGAAAATTTTCTAAGCCGTTCTGGGGGTGTCTGTGGAAAAATCCACGACAAGCATCTGTGTAGTGTTGCGTGATTGTCTGACCAAGCTGCATACCACCATGAAGCGTGTAACCAATCCAGGGTCTTCTGTCGTGGAGCGTGCCTTTGCCAAGGTCCTAAACTTATGCATAGCTTCCTTAATAAATACTATGACAGCGGTTCTAAAAACTGTGGGTTCCAATCTACAGCAGTCTGTCTTGTTTAGATTCACCCTGTTGAGGAATCAGATTCAGTCATAATATAAGCCTTCTGCTGAGTGACTGATTCCTTGTGCAGACAAGTCTTCTGCCTAATCTATGCAACCTGTCCTCATAATTATACCCTTTTGGCCCTGGTATCATTCTGGTAAATCTGCACTGCACCGTACCCATGTCAATAGCTTGCCTCCAATTCCATCCGTTTTCACTTTTGCTGACAGTCTCTTGTGTGGAAGCTTATCGAATGCCTTCTAGAGGTCCCTATAAAAAATTCAACTAGGTTCGTTACACGTGGCTTACCCTTTACAAATCCATGCTGGCTCTCTCTGAACAGTTCATATTTGTCCAAGTGCTCAATCACTCTGTCTCTAATGACAGATTCCAGTAACTTCCCCACAATAGACATTAGACTAATAGGTCTATAATTTCCTGGTTTATCTCTCCCACCCTTCCTAAATAATGGAGAGACATTGGCAATTTTCCAATCCAAGGGGACAATTCCTGAATCAAGAGAGTTTTGGTAGATCATTACTGAAGCATTTACAATTTCCTCATTTACTTCTTTTAAAACCCTGGGGTGGAAACCACCAGGTCCTGGAGCTATATCAATCTTCAGTCTCATTTCTTTCTCCTTTACCTTTTTTTTTACTTATAGTAAATCTAGTAAGTAGCTCCCCTTGATTTATTTTTAGTTTTCCTCGTATCTCTGGTACTTTATCCTCTTTCTGTACTGCGAAGGAAGATACAAAGTAATGATTTAGCAAGTCTCCCATTTCCTTACTTTCAATTACAATATCACCTGCCCCCTTAAGGGGCTCACATCACCCTCAGCCACCCTTGCTCTCGTAATATACTTGTAAAAACTTTTAGTGTTATCCTTGATATTCCTTGTTTTTTCTCACATTTCCTTTTTGCAGCTCTTACTACTTTTTTTGTATCCCTTTTCTGTTCTTTACATCTCTCCCAGTCTGTGGGACCTCCATTATTCTTTGCATTTGTGTAAGCCCTTTCTTTTAGTTTAAGACTATCTCTCATCTCTTTTGTTGACCAAGGTTGTTTGATTACACAAGTAGAGCACTTGCCCTTTAGGGGTATGTACAGGCAATAAAGGGAATCAAGGGATATGGTGATAGGGCAGGAAAGTGGAGTTGAGGTAGAAGATCAGCCATGGTTTTATTGAATGGCGGAGCAGGCTCCAGGGGCTGTATGGCTTACTCCTGCTCCTACTTCTTATGTTCTTATAAAGCTATTCAAACAACAGAAATAATTTTATTATTGTAATGGTAACGCTAAATTACTAAACACTTAAAGATAACAAAAATAAACACTTCACCTGCGCTAGTCTGTTGCTTCCTTTTTGTCCTGATTTTTTCTCCTCTTTACTCCATGGGCTCAATTTTGAAATGGTGGCGGGTTGGCAGCAGGGGATGAATGTGTGCGTGGCAAACCCGAATAAAAAAAACTTACCGTTTCCAACGCGATCGCTATGTAATTGATGGTGATTAAAGCTCTTTCCGGGTTTTGCGCTCGGCAGCCAGCCTGATTGACAGGCTGGCTGCCGACAGGAGCTGCAACGCCGAGGTTGGGGGGGGAGAGAAAGAGAGCGAGCGAGACATCATCCAGCGCTGGAACGGAAGATCGGCGGGGTGGGGTGGGGGGTGGAAGATCGGGGAGAGAGAGGGGAAGATTGGGGAGAGAGGGGGAAAGATTGGGGGGGGGAGAAAGGAAGATCGCGGGGGAGAGGGGAAGATCGGGGGAGAGGGGTAGATCGGGGGAACATAGGGGGGAGAGGGAAAAATTTGGGGGGGCAGAGGGGAAGATCGGAGAGAGAGGGGAAGATCGGGGAGACATGGGGGGAGAGAGGAAAATCAGGGGGACATAAGGGGGGGGCAGAGGGGGAGATCGGAGAGGGAGTCATCGGGGGCTGAGAGGGACATCGGAGAGGGAGACATCGGACATCGGAGCAGGGTGGAAAGGTAGGTTGATTTTGTGTTTTAACTTTGTGCAATGGTTTTTTATTTAATTTATTTCGTTTATTTTTGCCTGATCCAGCCCCTCACGCCTGGTTTCACCAGGCATGAATCAGAAGCCGTGGGAAAGCTGCCCAGGTAAGTTAAATATCATTCTAACTACCTAATGTGTCACAAATAAAGTGCCTTAAGTACCTCAATGAGGTACATTTGGTTCTTTAATTATCATCCCGCCGGCTTTAATTGTCGGCGGGACTTTCGGATTCAGGACGCCTCGTGAACACAGGTGCTTCAGTGGGAAACTCGGAAATCGGCGGGTTGGAGCCGGCTTCCGAACCTGCTCTGCATTTTTGCAATTTTCGCAGTCCCCCCGCCCCCAACACACCCGCAATTTAAGTTTAAAATTGAGCCCTATCTATCCATTGGTTTAAAGTTTAATTTTAATTTTGCTCCTCTCTACTTATTCTACCTATTCTAACTCTTTTTTCTTCTTCCTGGCGTCAGTTTGGAGATGAAAACAACATGTTTTAATAAAGGCTTTCATTGGAACCACCCAATATGTGCGCTGCCTAAAGGGACTTGAATCCGCCTGTATTTCTGCGTTCAGGTCATTACCGTGGCCCCAAAATTCTCCCAACACAGGAAATCCCTTGGAAGGATCTTGGAGGAAGGAAAGTGTATCGCTGTTGCATGAGAGGTTAGTTGAAATATTAAAAGAAAGTGGAGAGATCATTCAAACATTCTCTCCAGCTGTACTTAAAGTGAGATTTATCATCTCACTGTGGCTTCTGCTTAAAAGTTTGTTTGAGAAATAAATTAATTAACTGTTGAAGTCTTTACTAATAATGTGCAGATTGGTTGACTTTATTGGAGTTTTATTTCAGTCAAATCAGCTTGCTCCCTTGGTTTAAGCACAAGACAGACTTCTCTAGTTGTGAGTATTGGTTTAAAATGACAGTTTGCACAGAGCTCCACAGTTTAGCTACTGAATTAGTCTTTGTTTCAGAAAGACCCAAACTCGAAGCATGTAGAGAACTGTGCAGTTTATTTAAGGGAATAGCAAATGATGCCTCAAACATTTAAATTCCTTCCGTCTGCTTGCATCCACTTACTATGACTAGCAGACACTCAGTATATATTTCATAAATCTAAACCTCATCAATCTCACAACATTCCTCACATCCCTTATGTTTACCTTCACTGCTGATGAATCTGGTGGACTCTGAACAGGAAATTAGATGAGCACTTGGCAAAAAAAGTTATATAGAAACAAATAGAAGCTAACATCCTTTGCCTAAATAAATCCAGTCAGTTCAAAGCCTTAAGTTTATGAAGTTGCATCATACGATGCCAGTGTCTTGCAAACTAGTTAGGAATTAAAGGAAAAAAATGTTGGTCCTCATAACTTCAGCTGATGTTCAGCTGAAGAAACAATAACAGTCTCTCTGCTTTTGTGCAGTTGAACATCAGTCATCTACATAGCTCAAAATTCAACCTGTCCCTTAAGAACCACTTGGATTTATACATAGTAAAACAGTATTTAGAACTGTTGACAACAGCTAGGATGTAGCACCATGCTATAAACAGCATTTGAACTATAAATGGCAGCAATACCTAAACACTTCAAATAGTTACTACACTTCTGTTTTCTTTCGCCTGCCAGAGTTTGTAGTAAAATACTCAAAAGATGCTGTGAATGTTTGATGAGCAATTTTATCCACTCATCATGTTAAATACATTTTGAAACAACATGACCTACTGCAGATGTTGCAAAACTGACTAGATCACCACAGCGTAAATATTTTTGGAATCCAGGACCGAGAAATTGGATCACAGCCGAATTTGGGCAAGATTCGGGTACACCAGCCACAGTGCGCGCCTAAAGAGGCCGGTGGCAGGACCATGCGAAATTGGTCTGCCGGCTTCATGTGTTTATTACTATGAGCTGCAGGCGCTAGTCGTGGTCCCAGAGGCAGCTTACCAGTCAAGAGGGAGAGCGAAATTGGCTGGCTTTGATGCCGGCCAAGGGCAGCAGGTAAGTCCAGGGAGGTGGGCAGTTGGGAGGGGGTGAGTGTGGGCTGGTATTGGCCCGCAGTTTTAATTTGAAGGCAAGAGGAGCACTCCTACTCCACCTGGTTCCACTTTCAGGTAAGTATAACATTTTTTACTTACCTTTTTGATAGCAGCCTCCAGTGGTCCCTTTAAGCTGTTGTGCATCCGAGAAAATTGACTACAGCATGCATGGCGCTTGCTGCTATCAGTTGCGTTCCAACTTGGCAAAGGGGCCTGAAATGGGCTTTAAGCCCCAATTCACGTAAGCAATGAGCCTAACGCCTGATTCAGGTGTGCGCCCTGGATGACTACTGGCGCCCTAACCAATATGGCTTGTGGCGCACTTACGGCACAGACTGAGCACACACACGGCCGCTGCCATTTTCATTACAGCTTTCGCTTGGGGCACCCTGGTGCCTGCTTATCTTGGACGGGAGCCTACTTGTAAAATGCTAATTGGACTGTCACAGACCACAGCATGTCATCATTTAAGTAAAACATACAGAGATTTTGTTATCTGAAATGTAACTCTCCAGATTGGGTGTTATTCTATATTTAACATTCATTTTGATTATCTATTTAACATTCAGTTTGACTCTAAGGATGTCTCAACTTTTTTTTTTATTCCTTCATGGGATGTGAGCATCGCTGGCAAGGCTAGAATTTATTGCCCATCCCTAATTGCCCTTTAGGAGGTGGTGATGAGCTTCCTTCTTGAACCGCTGCAGTCCATGTGGTGAAGGTTCACCCACAATGCTGTTAGGAAGGGAGTTCCTGGATTTTGACCCAGCGACAATGAAGGAATGGCGATATAGTTCCAAGTCGGGATGGTGTGTGACCCGGAGGGGAACATGCAGGTGGCGTTGTTCCCATGTACCTGTTGCCCTTATCCTTCTAGATGGTAAAGGTCGTGGGTTTGGGAGGTGCTGTCGAAGATGCCTTGGCAAGTTGCTGCAGTGCATCCTGTGGATGGTGCACACTGCAGCCAAGGTGCGCCGGTGGTGAAGGGAGTGAATATTTAGGGTGGTGGATGGGGTGCCAATCAAGTGGGCTGCTTTGTCCTGGATGGTGTCAAGCTTCTTGAGTGTTGTTGGAGCTGCACTCATCCAGGCAAGTGGAGAGTATTCCATCACACTCCTGACTTGTGCCTTGTAGATGGTGGAAAGGCTTTGGGAAGTCAGGAGGCGAGTCACTCGCCGCAGAATACCCAGCCTCTGACCTGCTCTCGTAGCCACTGTATTTATATGGCTGGTCCAGTTAAGTTTCTGTTCAATGGTGACCCCCAGGATGTTGATGGTGGGGGATTCGGCGATGGCAATGCTGTTGAATGGCAAGGGGAGGTGGTTAGACTCTCTCTTGTTGGAGATGGTCATTGCCTGGCACTTGTCTGGCGCGAATATTACTTGCCATTTATCAGTTCAAGCCTAGATGTTGTCCAGGCCTTGTTGCATGAGGGCACGGACAACTTCAATATCTGAGGGGTTGAGAATGGAACTGAACACTGTGAAATCATCAGTGAACATCCCCATTTCTGACCTTATGATGGAGGGAAGGTCATTGATGAAGCAGCTGAAGATGGTTGGGCCTAGGACACTGCCCTGAGGAACTCCTGCAGCAATGTCCTGGGGCTGAGATGATTGACCTCCAACAACTACTACCATCTTCCTTTGTGCTAGGTAAGACTCCAGCCACTGGAGAGTTTTCCCCCTGATTCCCATTGACTTCAATTTTACTAGGGCTCCTTGGTGTCACACTCGGTCAAATGCTGCCTTGGTGTCAAAGTATTACTGTCACACAAAACACTCTTGAAATTGTGCGTTACGCTATAGGTAACATGTTCCAGACTATAGTTACTCTATAGGTAACATGCTACAGATTAAAAGTTATTCTATAGTTAACACAATCCAGTCTATATGGGCAGAATTTTAACTGTGTAAAAGGGGTGGGTTGGGGACAGGGGGGCATTGAAAATTGCAACAATTTCAGACCTGCCCCCAACTTACCTCCAATCCGTCCACTTCTGGTTTTCACAGGGGCAGGACGAGGCGGGTTGGTCACTAAAATCTTTCAAGGAGGCTGCAGGCCTCCACTTTGAAAGGTTTTGCGATTGCAACCCCCGGTGGCCGTGATTCCCAGGCCTTCTCCTTCACGCCACACGAAAGGAGGAGAGAAGGCCCGAAACTGCAGGTAAGTGCCTTTCTGGCACAGCCTGTGGGCCCAGAGGAGCAGGAGTGCTTCCCCCAGGCCCCAACAAGCCTCTCTGCAGCATCCCCCCCGCAACAATTGCGGAACCCCCCCTCCCACGATCGCAGCCCGCCCCCCCATTCTCTGATCCCCGCTCACAACGATCACAGACCCCCCACCCTGATTTTTGTTTCCCCCCTGATCGATCATGGACCACCGCAATGACCCCCAACCCCGCCCCCTTACCCAATGACTGACCCCTGATCCCTCCCCCCATGACTGATTCATCCGATGACTGACTCCTCCCCGTGCCCCCCCTTGTCCCCATCTCCCCCCCGATCCATACAATCAAACACTTACCTTAAGATTTACCTTTTCACATTCTCTTCCTTGCTCTGCTCCCAACCGACTGAGGCCAGCCTGTCAATCAGGCCAGCCAGTCGGACGGCAAACCGACAAAACAAAATAAAAGACGTCCTTACGTCAAAATCATAAGGACGTCCGGGAAAACCGTACTTCTGGTTTCCCATCCGCGATTCGACCCCCCCCCAGCTCCAGGTCAAAATCCTGGCCCATGTTACTCCATCGGTTACACACTTCACACTGATTAATTGCTATTCTATATGTAAGACATTCCAAACTGTTATTCCCTATATATAACAAACTCCAGATTATGTATCATCCTAGATTTAACACTCAACTTTACTATCTTGATTTACGATTTAAGAGGAGATATTCCTGGGTCTGTACTCAGGTGCACTGGATCACCCGAGTGTAGCAAATATTGAAAAATTGGGTGGATCAGAGTGCATGCCTGTAAAGGAACCCACCTGATTTTCCTCCCATTAAGTTAATACCTATTGGAAATTAAATTTGGTATGTGGAGTGGGCGTTTCATTGAAAACTCACTATAAGTACATGCAGTAACTGTGATAGGTCTTATTAATGTTAAAAGTATCAAATTGTGTGACACACAATCACTGCTACTTTATATTTATTGTATATTGCCCTGAGATTGTATAATCTGGGTTCCCATAAATCACTCAAAATGCTTTCTGAATGTGTTTTTCAGTTAAGAAAGAAAGACACAACTACTTAGGTGTCAGCTTTGGCTTAGTGGTAACACTCTCACTTCTGAATCAGAAGGTTGTGGGTCTGGGTCACCACTCCAGAGACTTGAGAACATAATCTAGGCTGACAGTTCAGTGCAGTACTAAGGGAGTGCTGCACTGTCACAGCTGCCATCATTTGGATGAAACATTAAGCTGAGGCCCCTTAGAAGGAAATTGCTAAAATTTGGATTTTTGATTCAAATTATTAATGCTCAGAAATGTAAATAATATAATCTGAGTGGCAAGTTGTTGGTATAAATAGCTGAACAGAAACAGATTACTCAAAATGCAACCTCTGTGCTAAAACTCCTTCCTCAAAGCATATACTAAATTTCTTCCTGTTTTATCCTTCTTCTACTGAAGGCAGTGGCTCAGACTGGGATGGATATGGTTCCACAGGCACTTACAGGTGCTAATACCTCTCTCACATGGTTATTCTTCATGTGTAAGTGTAAATGCTGCTGGGAGATTGTGGGAGGCATCACAGGTGAAGAAAAATCCATTCTCACCCAATAGCCACACATGGGCACTTTCCGTCTGGGTCAATGGAAAACAATTAGGAATGCGAACACTGACTTATTTTCCCGTTTCCTATGTCCTGGGATGCTGAGGACAACTATGACACTCTCAACACTGAGAGTAGCTAACTCAGCACAGTCTGAGAATGAAACTTGGAATCTACCTGGTCTGTATGATGCTGTTTTTCTTTGAAAAAATAAAATATTTGTATGATTCTCTATTTCTAACTGCTTTATTTCTCTTCCTCTGTTTATTGCTCTGTCTGTTTCTTTCTGACCGTGCATAATTTTATCATTGCTCAATCATTTCACATAATGAATTTCTCTCCCTTCTTGATATCTGCTGTTACTAATCGTTCCCTTTAGCTTTCCTTGAATTTTTTTGCTTCTTTCATCTCTCATTCTTCCTCTCTTTAACAGGTCTCCTCAGTAATATGCCTCAATCAGCTCCAATTTCTGCCGCCATACTGTGTCACGAGACATTCACAGACAGGGACAATGCTCAAATTCAGCTGTCCACTGACACCATGAGGCTTCCATTAACCTGAATTTTGGGAAGCTGCCAGGTACTTACTAAGATCTTCATTTAATTTATTTTATACAGGACTGATGGTGGGAGGAAAAGATTGCAAATTGAAAGTGTATGAAGACATTCCCTCCCTCTCCCAGCATTGCCTGTGAAAATGCTTGCGATTTTGGATGGCCCTTGAGCTGAAAAGCAGAGGGCAACGCACTCAATACAAGTGAACCTTTCAGCACTGTCCTCCATCATCAGCCCTGCTCTAATGACTAGTCATATTGTAACAAATAATAACAAGAACAATCAAAGCATTTTGTATTTCTTTCTTCTCAGTCTCTGATTTTTTACTGATTTGTTTCCAAATGCAACCTTTGTTCTCAAGAGTATTCATAATTATTTGACAAGCTGCCAGAACTGGGAAAGCAAGCTTTGGGTCAGCAGTTAAAGATTTCTCTTAGGCAGAATGAGTGAAAAAGGCTACTAAACTGAGGTGTGATAATAGGGAGCATAGTTAATGTTCAGAAAAGTATAATCGTTGTCGATGAATGGTTTACTATTTCTGAAACAATATGAAATTATATAGAGGCGGTTAAAATGTTTCCTTTGAATTTTTAAATCACAATTAATATTTGTAGTTATTTCCATCTTGTTGGACAATCAAAAACATTTAAATGTGAACACTACACAGAAAGGTGACACATGGGGCTCAATTTTAAAACCGACACATGGGGCTCAATTTTAAAAACGATTTTAACGTAAGGACGGCTTTGATTTTTTTTGTCGGTTTCCCGTCTGACTGACTGGCCTGATTGACAGACTGGTCTCAGTCGGACGGGAGACCAGCCAGGGAGAAGATGTCTTCAGGTAAGTCTGCAGGTAAGTCTTTGTTTGTATGGATGGGGGTGGGGGGGAGGCATGGGTGGGCACGGGGGCATGGGTGGGCACAGGGGGCGTGGGTGGGCATAGGTTGGCACGGGGGATGGGATCGGGGATCAGTCATGGGCGGGGTCATCGCATTGGTCCGCAATCGTTGAGGGGGAGAATTGGGGGTCGGTGGATCAAAGTGGGGGAGAGGATTGGAGTGGGGGAGGATCGGTGTCGGGGGGGATGATCGGGATCGGAGGATCGGAGCGGGGGGGAGGATTGGGGTCGGGGGTCCACGATCGGGGGGTCCACGGTTGGGGGTCTGCGATCAGGGGTCGGGGGTCCGCGATCATTGGGGGTCAGTGCAGGTAGGCTTGTTGGGCCTGGGGGAAAGCACTCCTGCTCCTCCGGGCTCACAAGCTGTGCCATTCTAGGCACCTATCTGTTAGTGACGGGCCTTCTCGCCTCCTTTCACGAGGCCTAAAACAGAAGGCCCAGGAATCTAGGCACCCCGGGGTTGAAATCATGGGACACTGTCTCAGGGCAGCTGCTTCATCAATGACCTTCCCTCCATCATAAGGTCAGAAATGGGGATGTTTGCTGATGATTACACAGTGTTCAGTTGCATTAACCCCTCAGATAATGATGCAGTCCGTGCCCGCATGCAGCAAGACCTGGACAACATCCAGGCTTGGGCTGATAAGTGGCAAGTAACATTCGCGCCAGACAAGTACCAGGCAATGACCATCTCCAACAAGAGAGAGTCTAACCACCTCCCCTTGACATTCAATGGCATTACCATCGCCGAATCCCCCACCATCAACATGCTGGGGGGGTCACCATTGACCAGAAACTTAACTGGACCAGCCACATAAATACTGTGGCTACAACAGCAGGTCAGAGGCTGGGTATTCTGCAGCGAGTGACTCACCTCCCGACTCCCCAAAGCCTTTCCACCATCTACAAGGCACAAGTCAGGAGTGTGATGGAATACTCTCCACTTGCCTGAATGAGGGCAGCTCCAACAACACTCAAGAAGCTCGACACCATCCTGGACAAAGCAGCCCGCTTGATTGGCACCACATCCACCACCCTAAACATTCACTCCCTTCACCACCGGCGCACTGTGGCTGCAGTGTGCACCATCCACATGATGCACTGCAGCAACTCACCAAGGCTTCTTTGACAGCACCTCCCAAACCCGCGACCTCTACCACCTAGAAGGACAAGGGCAGCAGGCACATGGGAACAACACCACCTGCACGTTCACCTCCAAGTCACATACCATCCTGACTTGGAAATATATCGTCGTTCCTTCATTGTCGCTGGGTCAAAACCCTGGAACTCCCTTCCTAACAGCACTGTGGGAGAACCGTCACCACACGGACTGCAGCGGTTCAAGAAGGCGGCTCACCACCACCTTCTCAAGGGCAATTAGGGATGGGCAATAAATGCTGGCCTTGCCAGTAACACCCACATCCCATGAACGAATGAAAAAAAAAATCGAGAAGTGCAGAAAAATGGAGGTTCAAAGCCTCCTTGAAAGGTTTTAAGGCCCGATCCCCCTCCTGGGAGCAGGTTGGCCGCCCGCCCCTCTTCCCACCCAGGTGAAAACCGGAAACGGGCGGGTTGGAGGCAGTTTGGGGGCGGGTCTGAAATGGTGGCAATTTTCAATGCCCTCCTGCCATCAACCCACCCGTTTTTTAATGTTAAAATTGAGCCCATGATGTGAATAAAGAAGAGCAAGAAGGCAGATTATCATTTTTATAAACTTCGGAATTCACATTAGCCTTGCTTCCTTTCATTCTGATGGGAGGAATTGCAGATTTTATAAAACTGAAAGCAGGTATGAAATAAATTAGTTTAACCATCTAAACTGCTGAAAATGTAAACCTGAATTGATTTTTAAAAAATGTTTCCTCCCACGTGCACCATTCCGCTCCCTAGCCAAGAAGGATGTTATCAAAATTGTTGAGGAATAACTAGTTTTGTAACAAACTTCATTGACTCCATTAGTCTGTGCATTCTTATTCGTAAAAATGTTCCAACAGCCATTTAGAGTGACTGTCTGTCTCCTCTACTGACCACTTCAATGATTGGAATAAAAAGGCCCATCTGACTTGCATTCAGTCTATACATTCTTGCAAAAACTCCAACTTTTGAGTGGAGTCTCCATTATTTTAAACCTTCCTCTGATACTGGAGGCAAATCCTCCAAGGTTTTTTGCATATTTCTAATCAGAGCAGAGTAAAACTTGGATCACTTATGCTCACTCTTTTTTTTCTCTTAGGCCATCCTGTTCTCCACATTGTACACATAAGTGAAAAGTTAACACTCCAAATTAGACAC